>NC_053490.1:143802132-143944632 GCF_905171775.1 Rana temporaria
AGTGTGCAAGGTCTCCAACATCCAACAGCTCTGTGATGTCGTCATGGAGGAGTAGAAGAGGACTCCAGTGGCAACCTGTGAAGCTCTGGTGAACTCCATGTCCAAGAGGGTTAAGGCAGTACTGGAAAATACTGGTGGCCACACAAAATATTAATACTTTGGGCCCAATTTGGACATTTTCACTTAGGGATGTACTCACTTTTGTTGCCAGTGGTTTAGACATTAATGGCTGTGTGTTGAGTTCTTTTGAGGGGACAGTAAATTTACACTGTTATACAAGCTGTTCACTCACTACTTTACATTGTAGCAAAGTGTAATTTATTCAGTGTTGTCACATGAAAACATATAATAAAATATTTACAAAAATGTGAGGGGTGTATGCACTTTTGTGAGATACCGTGTGTGTATATATATATATATATATATATAAATATTTGTTTGGAGGTATGAGATATTCCAGGATGCACTGGGAATGCTATAGCAGAAGGTGAGTGGGGACCGAAGAGAGAGGACTGAGTGGAGGTACCTCAGCAGTAGAAAATAGCAATGTCACATGTGGTGTACAGAGTGGGAGAGTGGGAGCAATATAGCAGGGACCAAAGAGAGAGGAGAATTAGCAAAGCAGAGGATTAGCAGAGCTGGGGATTACTACTGAGTGGGGGATCAGCAGAGCTGGAGATTACTGCTGAGGGAGGCATCAGCAGAGCTGGGAATACTACTAAGCAAGGGATCTTCTGAACGTAGGTACTAATAAGCTGAGGATCTGCTAAACGAGGGAACCAATGAACTAAACATCTGCTGAACAAGGGTACTAATGAACTAGGGTTCTGCTGAGTGGGAGTGCTACAGGGCTCCTGTAAAACAAATACAAAATCATTGCACACACAGGGCATTTTTCAAGCTTCAAAAAAGCACAATCGAAGCATGTTGAAGCTGTAGGCGTTTTAATATGTGTTGAAGTTGAATGAACAAGGTGCCTCTGGATGCACTTCCTAACACAAAAATGCAGCATTTGTGTCTTTTTAGTGTTCTGTCGGCACTCAGTGTTGTCTCCTAACAGCAGCCCCTCCCCCGCAAACGGGACAATAGAGAGACCTGAGGATCAGTCCATTCACTAATTCACTAGATATAAGACATGGACCTAGGTGAAGAGGTGTTTGTGTACCCGGAGCCTTGCAAAGTCTCTGGGCTCTAGGACCCAGACAGAACTTAGGCTCAGTTCACACCTATCCAGGTGCAACAGTGTGCTTGTGTTTTTGAGTGTCTTTTTTTTTTCAATCGCATTAAACAACGCATGGCAAAAAGTTACCATGTGTTGCCGAGGGATGTATGTTGGCTGGTCAGGGCCATCTTTAATATTATTTGGACCCTGGGCAAACATTTTCTTGGGCCCCCCTCCATACAATTTCGCTCTCCACCTGCCGGCACACCATGGACTGTGGTGGTGAGGGGACCCATCAATAGACAGAAAAATCCTAGGGATCCTAGAACTCCTGGGATCAGTGGCAGTGCTGAGGGGAGGGTGTGATCAATGGCAATGCTGATTTTTTTTACCTACTACCAATATAAAGAGGAGTTTCAACACTGGCCACCAATGTAATATGGGGTTTACAATGACCACTAATGTAATAGAAGGATTCACAGTAACCACCTATGTAAGGAGGGGGACCTTCACACTGGCCACTAGTGTGAATAAAATAATTGGACACCAAGCCCTAATGTAATGAGATTTACACTGTGCACTAATGTAATAGGGGCATTCACAGTTACCACCCATGTAAGGAGGGATTTACACTGACCACTATTGTAAGGGGGACCTTCACGCTGGCCACTAGTGTGAATAAAATAATTGTACACCAAGCCCCAATGTAATGAGAAGATTTACACTGACCACTAATATAATAGGGGCATTCACAGTTATCACCCATGTAAGGAGGGATTTACACTGACCACTAATGTAAGGGGGACCTTCACACTGGCCACTAGTGTGAATGAAATGATTGTACACCAAGCCCCAATGTAATGAGAAGACTTAGGCCCCTTTCACATGGGGCGAGTCAGTAATGATCCACCCCGTGAACCTCCACTTGCTCAGCGGGGATCGCTCCTTTGATCCCCGCTGAGCCGGCGGATGACAGGGCGGTCCCCGCACACTGTGCAGGGACCGCCCTGTCTTTTCTCCGCTCTCCCCTATGGGAGGATCGGATGAACATGGACCCTGTGTCCGTGTTCACCCGATCCGATCTGCCAGACGGATGGAAAAGTAGTTTTTTTCTCCGTCACACTTTGGCGGATTGGAGTGGGTCGGATGTCAGTGAGCATGTCACCGCTGACTTCCGTGGCTCCATAGAGGAGCATGGAGCGCCCGTTCAGGTCCGCCTAAAAAACTAGCAGGCAGACCTGAACGGTCAGCCCGTGTGAAAGAGCCCTTACACTGACCACCAATTTAACTGAGACATTTAGCCTGCGTTCACATTTGTTTGTGTTGGGAACGCATGCAAAATCGATTTCCTGACACTACAGAAATGTGCTGCCCTTTAGCAGATACACAGCAGTGCCATTAGCTGTTAATGGCACCCTCATGCATCTGCTGTGCAACCGGCGGATTTTGAAAAAGCGTTAGGGACTTTCTTCCGCATTTCTAGCACATAGAGCAGCTCATCGAAATAATTGGGCTGACCTACACATTACCTACATCTACAGTTCCTGACAAAAGTCTTGTCACTTCTCTATTTTGTAGAAACTCCTGCTATTAACCTGACTTTTAATTAATCAATTGGTGTTAGAAATAGCTCATATGAAAAGCTAAAGCCCTCCCAAATGATGTTTAATGCACTAAAAAAAATTAGTTTCACTGAAAAAAGATTTATCATTTAATCAAGACAGAAAAGTCAAATTTTGGCAAGACAAAAGTTTTGTCGCCTTTACAGAAATTGAACAACTTTACTGAAAATCCAAAAATATGTCAGCAAATTAAGTAGTGGTGTTGTGAGATCCAAATTTAATATCTTGTATGACTTCCATGAGCTTGAAGGACAGCATCCATGCGGTTTGGCAAGGATTCATACAATTTATTGATGAAGTCATCAGGAATAGCAAAGAAAACAGTCTTGCATGCCTCCCAGAGTTCATCAATATTTTTTGGTTTCGTCTTCCATGCTTCCTCTTTCATCCTACACCACATATGCTCAATGATGTTCATGTCTGGTGACTGGGCTGGCCAATCCTGGAGCATCTTGATCTTCTTCGCCTTAAGGAACTTTGATGTGGAGATGGAAGTATGCCATGGAGCACCATCCTGCTGCAAAATTTGGCCTTTTTTATGGTTGGGAATATAAGAGGTAGCTAAGATTTCTTGGTATTTTAGACTATTGATGTTGCCTTCCACCCTGCAGATCCCTCGCACACCCCCATACTGGATTTAACCCCAGACCATGATTTTGCCTCCAACAAACTTCACTGTTTTCTGGGTAAATCTCGGCTCCATGTGGGTTCCAATAGGTCTCCTGCAATATTTGCGGTGACTGTGGTGTAATTCAACAGAAGATTCATCTGAAAAACCCACCTTCTGTCACTTTTCCAGAGTCCATCCTTTTAGCAGTCTATGGCTCTTGGCAAATGCCACACGGTTTTTCAATTGTCTTTTGTTTAGTGCTGGCTTATGGGCACTGATTCGACCATGGAGGCCATTTCGAGACAGAATCCGACAAACTGTTCTGGTTGACACAGGGACTTCAGGTGACCAGGTCTCGTGGAGCTCTGCTGCAGTGGAAAATGGGCTGGCCTTGGATTTTCGAGCCAACAAACGGTCCTCTCGAGCAGTTGTCTTGCGGGGTCGGCCTGACCTGGGTTTGTCCAAAACGTCTCCAGTCTCTTCAAATCTTTTTTTTATCCTCTGAACTTGACGCTGAGACACATTGAAGGTGTCTGCCACATCAGCAGTGGATCTGGTCTTCAGCCTCTTCATAATCAACACTTTAGTCTCCGGGTGAATCTTAGGCATGTTTGCAGAGGTCTAGTTGCAGTTGAGAAGGTCTAGTGTACTGGTGTTCTTTTTATACACACCTGAGACCTACAATACCTGTCGCCGAGAATGTGTTTCCAGCACAACGGCATCTCGCTGGAATAGAAAAAAGCACATTCCAGCGAGCGCGTCATAGAAGCGACGGGGATCCGACTTGGATTCCCGCCAATTCTAGCCTCTGCGTTTTGATATTAATCATGAGGGGGAACTGCACGCCAAATTTTAAATAAAAAAACGGCATGGGGGTCCCCACACAATCCATACCAGACCCGTATCCAAGCACGCTGCCCGGCCGGTCAGGAAAGGAGTGGGGACGAGCGAGAGCCCCCCCTCCAGAGCCGTACCAGGCCGCATGCCCTCAACATGGGGGGGTTGGGTGCTCTGGGGCAGGGGGGTGCCCTGCAGCCCCCCTACCCCAAAGCACCCTGTCCCCATGTTGATAAGGACAGGGCCTTTTCCCGACAACCCTGGCAGTTGGTTGTCGGGGTCTGCGGGCGGGGAGCTTATCGGAATCTGGGAGCCCCCTTTAATAAGGGGGCCCCCAGATACCAGCCCCCCACTCTAGGTGAATGAATATGGGGTACATCGTACCCCTACCCATTCACCTGAAAGAAAAATGTCAATAAAATAAACACACAACACTGGGTTTTAAAATAATTTATTAGTCAGCTCCGGGGGTCTTCTCCGTGCTCCGGGGGTGTTCTCCGCTCTCCAGGGGGTCTTCTCCGCTCTCCGGGGGGTCTTCTCCGCTCTCCGGGGGGTCTTCTTTAATCTCCTCCGCTCTCCGCTGTCATCTTGGCGCTCCCCGGTTCTTCTCTCGCTCGTTTTCCGGTGCCTTCTTCAGGGATGGCCGCTGCTATCTTCGTTTTAGCTCAATTACTAGCGCTGGTCCCGGGGCATGATGGGTCTGTGACGTCATAAGAGGCCTATATAAATCGGTGCGAGCTGCATTACAGTGGGAGGAAGCGACGCTTGCGCCGCCGCTAGTAATTGAGCTAAAACGAAGATAGCGTCGGCCATCCCTGAAGAAGAAGGCACCGGAGAGCGGGCGGGAGAAGAACCGGGGAGCGCCGAGATGACAGCGGACAGCGGAGAAGATGGAAGAAGACCCCCCGGAGAGTGGAGCAGACCCCCGGAGAGCGGAGAAGACCCCCGGAGCTGACTAATAAATTATTTTAAAACCCTGTGTTGTGTGTTTATTTCTTCCAGGTGAATGGGTAGGGGTACGATGTACCCCATATTTATTCACCTAGGGTGGGGGGCCGGTATCTGGGGGCCCCCTTATTAAAGTTTCATCCTGACGCCTGGGCTGCCGCACGAATGCTCCCCCCCTATGTATCCTGGGCTCCGCTTGCCCATCTTTGGGAAAGGAACTGGCATGGCGGGCGACACATGACCTGGAAGTGGTGTCACTTCTGGGTTCCCATTGACATTTTCCCCGGCCATTAAACAATGTAATTCTGTGTGATGTGCATTGAATTACATTCAGTGGAGCACAGGGGAGACATGCAGGATATATTAGAAACTGAATGTTTCATTAACCACTTAAGGACCAGCGCAGACTATATACGTCGGTAGCGGCGGAGGCGATCGGGTCCTCTTCCTAGCTGGCTATGGAGACGAGTGAGGGGAAGATGGCCCCCACCATGTCTCCATACCGTAGCAGGGCGGAAGCGACGTCAAAACGTCACTTCCACCCATACGTCTTAAAGGGAATTTTTTTTGCTGTCTTTTTGACCCCAGATCTCATATTTAAGAGGACCTGTCATGTTTTTTTCTATTACAAGGGATGTTTACATTCCTTGTAATAGGAATGAAAGTGACCCATTTCTTTTTTTTTTAAACAGTGTAAAAATAAAAGCGCCCCGTCCCCACGAGCTTGCGCGCAGAAGCAAAGGCATACGTGAGTAGCGCCCGCATATGAAAACGGTGTTCAAACCACACAAGTGAGGTATCACTGCAATCGTTAGAGCGAGAGCAATAATTCTAGCTCTAGACCTCCTCTGCAACTTAAAAGATGCAACCTATAGAATTTTTTAAACGTCGCCTATTGAGATTTTTAAGGGTACAAGTTTGATGCCATTCCACTAGCGGGTGCAATTTTGAAGCGTGACATGTTGGGTATCAATTTACTTGGCGTAACAATGGGCCTGATTTACTATGCTCTGTGCGCTGCGCTGGTTCATGCGTTAATTAGTACTCCGGGTGGAGGCTTAATTGGGCGCATGAACCAGCGTAGCAGCCGGCGCATTGAAAGTAATATGTTAAGCCGCGCCGAACTCCCTATAGAAGTCTATGGGAGAAATCAAAAGTGTTCATTTTAAAGGCTAATCTGCAAGTTTTGTCCTAAAAAGTGTTTGGGGACCTCAGTCCTGTCCCAGGGAACATGTATCAATGCTTTTTTTATTTTTTAAAACGGCCGTTTTTTCGGGAGCAGTGAAATTAATAATTCTTAAAGTGAAACAATAAATGTGAAATATTCCTTTAAATTTCGTACCTAGGGGGGGTGTAATGTCAGCATGTGAAATAGCGCATTTTTCCCGCACTTAGAACTCCCCCTGCACAAAATGACATTCAGAAGGAAAAAAGTCATTTAAAAATTCACACGCGGCTATAATGAATTGTCGGCTCTGACAATTCTAAAGGGATTCATTCATAAAACAAACAAAAAAATGTGTAGGGGTTCCCCCAAATTAAATTACCAGGCCCTTCAGGTCTGGAATGGATATTAAGGGGAACCCCGCCGTAAAAAACAAAAAAAAAAAAGACGTGCGGTTCCCGGCAAATATCCATTCCAGGCCCTTCAGGTCTGGTGTGGATTTTAAGGGGAACTCCACCCCAAATTGAAAAAAAAAATGGCGTGGAGTCCCCCTAAAAATCCACACCAGACCCTTATCCGAGCACGTTGACCTGGCTGGCCGCAGAAAAGAGGGGGGGACAGAGTGCGGCCCCCCCTCTCTCCTGAACCGCACCAGGCCACATGCCCTCAACATGGGGAGGATGTCCCCATGTTGATGGGGACAAGGGTCTCATCCCCACAACCCTTGCCCGGTGGTTGTGGGGGTATGCGGGCGGGAGGTTTATCAGAATCTGGAAGACCCCTTTAACAAAGGGGACCCCCAGATCCCGACCCCCCCCCTGTGTGAAATGGTAACGGGGTACATTGT
Source organism: Rana temporaria (assembly GCF_905171775.1). Lineage (NCBI taxonomy): Eukaryota > Metazoa > Chordata > Amphibia > Anura > Ranidae > Rana > Rana temporaria. Next base: position 143,809,324 of record NC_053490.1, read on the forward strand.
ACCTCTACCATTTCACCCCAAAAAAAATGTCAAAGTGTTAAAAATGACAGTAGCCGGTTTTTGACAAATCTTTTAATAAAATCTTCTTTTCTTCTTTCCTTCGGGTTTCTTCCGCTGCTTCTTTCTTCTCGTCCACATCTTGCCCGACGTCTTCTTCTATCTTCTCCGTCCGTCCTTCAGCCTTCTGGGCCCGCATCTTGTGTCTTCTGCGGTCTTCTTCTCGGTCCGCCAGCCTTCTCGTCCGCATCTTGTGTCTTCTCCGGACCCAGCGTTTGAATTTGAATTGGCCGTCGTCTTCCCGCTCCTGGGACCCGCCCCCCTCTGACGCCACAAGTAAACTCCTTAGAAGGTCATGTGCGTCAGAGGGGGGCGGGGTCACATGAGTGTGACACGGCGGGAACTTCTTCTCCGGGCGGCGCGATTGAAATTGAATTCCCCCGCTGTGTGACGCTCTGCGACCCCGCCCCCCTCTGACGCCACAAGTAAACTCCTTAGAAGGTCATGTGCGTCAGAGGGGTGCGGGGTCACAGAGCGTCACACAGCGGGGGAATTCAATTTCAATCGCGCCGCCCGGAGAAGAAGTTCCCGCCGTGTCACACTCATGTGACCCCGCACCCCTCTGACGCACATGACCTTCTAAGGAGTTTACTTGTGGCGTCAGAGGGGGGCGGGTCCCAGGAGCGGGAAGACGACGGCCAATTCAAATTCAAACGCTGGGTCCGGAGAAGACACAAGATGCGGACGAGAAGGCTGGCGGACCGAGAAGAAGACCGCAGAAGACACAAGATGCGGGACCAGAAGGCTGAAGGACGGACGGAGAAGATAGAAGAAGACGTCGGGCAAGATGTGGACGAGAAGAAAGAAGCAGCGGAAGAAACCCGAAGGAAAGAAGAAAAGAAGATTTTATTAAAAGATTTGTCAAAAACCGGCTACTGTCATTTTTAACACTTTGACATTTTTTTTGGGGTGAAATGGTAGAGGTACAATGTACCCCGTTACCATTTCACACAGGGGGGGGGGTCAGGATCTGGGGGTCCCCTTTGTTAAAGGGGTCTTCCAGATTCTGATAAACCTCCCGCCCGCATACCCCCACAACCACCGGGCAAGGGTTGTGGGGATGAGACCCTTGTCCCCATCAACATGGGGACATCCTCCCCATGTTGAGGGCATGTGGCCTGGTGCGGTTCAGGAGAGGGGGGGGGCCGCACTCTGTCCCCCCCTCTTTTCTGCGGCCGGCCAGGTCAACATGCTCGGATAAGGGTCTGGTGTGGATTTTTAGGGGGACTCCACGCCATTTTTTTTCTCAATTTGGGGTGGAGTTCCCCTTAAAATCCACACCAGACCTGAAGGGTCTGGTATGGATATTTGGGGGGACCCCACGCCATTTTTTTTTCAATTTGGGGTGGAGTTCCCCTTAAAATCCACACCAGACCTGAAGGGTCTGGTATGGATATTTGGGGGGACCCCACGCCATTTTTTGGGGGGGTTTTTACGGCGGGGTTCCCCTTAATATCCATTCCAGACCTGAAGGGCCTGGTAATTTAATTTGGAGGGACCCCCTTTTTTTTTTTTTTTTTTTTTTTTTTTAATGAGCAATGACTGTATTCTTTATAGCCATGAGTACTTTAAACTTCCTTTTTTTTGTTTCACTTCAGAAATGACATCTTGTACAGGGACAGTTCTAAGCACGGGAAACATGCGTGTACCCCCCCTCCCCCCCTGTATGAAATTTAAAGGAATATTTCACTTTTATTATTTCACTTTAACCACTTCCATACCGCGCCTATTCTGGCACTTCTCTCCTTCATGTAAAAATTATATTTTGTTCCTGGGAAATTAATCAGGACCCCCAAACATTATATATAATTTTTTAGCAGACACCCTAGGGAATAAAGTTAGCGGTCATTTTTTATTTGATTTCCAACGGTATTTGCGCAATAATTTTTCAAACTACTTTTTTTTGGCCCAAAAAAAAAAACACGGTTCATGAATTAAAAAAAAAAAGTAAAGTTAGCCCAATTTTTATGGATAATGTTAAAGATGATGTTACACCGAGTAAATAGATACCTAACTTGTCAATACCTCACATGTGTGGTTTGAATGGTGTTTACATATGTGGGCGGGACTTACATGCATATTTGCTTCTGAGTGCGAGCTTCTAGGGACAGGGGCGTTATTTTATTTATTTGTTTTTTTTTTTTACCTCATATTTTTATTCTTGCACTTTTTTGACACTTTTTTTGATTTTGGATCACTTTTCTTCCTATTACAAGGAATGTAAACATCCCTTGTAATAGGACTAGTGTGTGACAGGTCCTCTTTATGGAGAGAGGCGGGGTCAATAAGGCTGGAAAGCATGGTATTGAAAAAAAAAAAAAAGTTCTCATGCTTTCAGCTGCAATCATGTTCGTTCAGCACAGTGGTGTAGTGTATAGCACTTTGACCTAGCAGCAAAAGAGTCGTTGGTTCGAATCCCGCCCGTGACAGCATCTGCATAGAGTTTGCATGTTCTCCCTGTGCCTGCGTGGGTTTCCTCCCACAATATAAAATCACGCTGTAAATCGGATCCGGTCTAAATAAGCCCTAATATGCAGTAGTATATTTAGGTTTTGTTCTGCCCTAGGCCTGACTACATATCTGCACCTCCTAATAGAAAAATGACCCACCCCTTCCTGTCAAAGCCACACCCTGTTTTTGTATGACCCGCCCAGTAATTTTCAGGGGACCCACACACTAGTTCTGGGGGGCACTGGATTCCCTTAACCACTTCCGTACCAGGCACTTACGCACCTTCCCGCCCAAGCCAATTTTCAGCTTTCAACACTGTCGCACTTTGAATGGCAATTGCGCGGTCATACAACACTGTACCCAAACAAAATTGGCGTCCTTTTTCCCCCACAAATAGAGCTTTCTTTTTTTGTTATTTGATCACCTCTGCGTTTTTTTTTTTTGCGCAACAACTAAAAAAATACTGCAAATATTAAAACAAAAAAACGTTTTTATTTTTTTAGGTTAATTTTTTTGTAAATAAGTTTTTCTCTTTCAATTACGGGCACTGATATGGCGGCACTGATGGGCACCGATGAGATGGCACTGATGGACATCGATGAGGTAGTACTGACGGGCACAGATGAGGTGGCATTGATTGGCGGCGCTGCTATGCGGCACTGATGGGCACTCATAGGCGGCACTGATGGGCACTCATGGGCGGCACAGATGGGCGGCACTTATGGATACTTATGGGTGGCACAGGTGGGCACTGTGCATGGATGGGCACTGTGGGGTGGCACTGATGGACACTGTGGGGTGGCACTGATTTTCCCAGTCAGTGCCCATTTGTGGGCACTGATTGGCATCTTTTTTCTTATTTTTTATTGCTTTTTGTTTTTTTGTTCTATATTTTTTTTGTTTTTGCACACCCTGGTGGTCCAGGGTGGGCATCCCTGGTGGTCCAGTGTGGTGATCCGAGGGGGGGCTGCGCTGATAAACAATCAGCGCGAACGCCCCCTGTCAGGAGAGCCGCCGATCGGCTCTCCTATACTCGCGTCTGTCAGACGCGAGTGAGGAAGAGCCATCGATGGCTCTTCCTGTTTACATCGTGATCAGCCGTGATTGGACACGGCTGATCACGTGGTAAAGAGTCTCCGTCTCCGTGAGAGACTCTTTACTGAGATCAGACTGACACCCCGCATCACCGATCGCCGCACTGCGTGCCCCCACAGGCGCGTGCGGCATGAAATCCTGCAGGACGTCCTGTCAGGATTGTGTAACCACTTCCCGGACGTAAATCGGCCATAGGCTGGGCGGGAAGTGGTTAATTTGCATAGTTTTTCTCTCACTTCCTGTTTGGCTATGGGGCAGGAAGTGAAGGCAAATCTCCCCAATTGGACACAGATAATACAAAATAAACTGACAGGGCCTATAACCCTCCCTCACTCTATCCAAAATTAAAGAAAATAAAACTTGTTGATTATAGTTCTTGTCAGGGGCGGACTGACCATTGAGTCACTCGGGCACTGCCCGAGGGCCCCATGCCACTAGGGGGCCCCATCCGGGTTGCCAGGCTCAGTAAAACCAGGGACAGTATGTAAAAATCTGTGTTTTTTTTAGATCTGTCCCTGATATGTCCGAAAATGACATGCTTTTAATGTGAATATCCCAAGATTTTAGCTGCCCGCCTCTGCACTACCTCCTGGCGTGGTGGTCATCTGTAAGCCAGAGGGGCCCCATAATCTTCTATTGCCCAGGGGCCACATGAGTTGTCAGTCCGCCCCTGGTTCTAGTTTAAGCACAAATTTCATAGAGTTTTACTGAGAGCCCTAAGAAAATATAACCATGCCAATAGGCCAGGATAGAGCGTTGCTAATATGTAGGAATGTGTGCGTTAGAGCACCCCACCCAATGTTAACTAAAAAATTATTAATTTGCAAATAAGTATTATCTGCTCATTTTTTGGGGATGTCTGCACCCCTGATAGTGACAACATTTGTGAGGTGTCTTCACCCTTTCTAATTCATTCACTTCCTGTCACATAGCCAAACAGGAAGTGAGGGTAAAACCTTACTAATATCTTTTCTTGGGGACACAGATCAATCTAAATAGTTTCCCATTATGTAAATTGCACTGTAGCATTTTGCTGTGTACACCCCAAATTATTAGGGATCTTGGACTTTGGGGTCCATTGACTAAAGGCAAATCCACTTTGCACTACAAGTGCAAAGCAAGGAAGAAAGAAAACAAAACAACTTTGCTTCTACAGGATTGGATGTTAAAACCATCAGTGCTTCCTCTCTGATTTTCAGCAACTATGCTTGTACTGCAGAGTGGCTTTGCCTTTACTAAACCCCAAACTAAATAATCATTTGGGGCAGGGATCCTCAAACTACGGCCCTCCAGCTGTTTTAGAACTACACATCCCATGAGGCCTTGTAATGCACTGACATTCACAGACATGACTAGGCATGATGGGAATTGTAGTTCCTGAACAACTGGAGGGCCGTAGTTTGAAGACCCATGATTTGGGGTGTACACAGCAGTGCTGGAGTGCAATTTGCTTAATGGGGACACTAGTTAGATTGACCTGTGTCCCCAAGAAATGACACTGGTAGGGTTTTAACCTCACTTCCTGTTCAGCTGTGTGACAGGAAGTGAAGCCAATTTTAAGAAAAGGGACACAAAGCTCAACACAAAAATAAAAAAACACAAAGCAGGGGTTCTAACACTCACTTGGCTTCCCTCAAACACCCACAATTTGAATAGGATTGCCTTGCGCTAGATTTAAGCACAGTGCTGTAAATCAGCACGTCAAGCCTGTCCACCAATAGCAAACCCCCCCCACAGGCCATGTTTGCAGGTTTTCCTTCATCTTGCACGTGTGCTTTAAAATACAGTCTGGAGAGCAATTCTTGATAAGAGAAATCCCCAAAACATGTCCTGTCGGGGGTACTTGAGGGCTGAGGACCACTGCAGAATAAATAAAATACTTACCAGTTTTTGTCTTTAAAGTCATGGAGAATAAACATGGCAAACATTTCATGATTACACACCAGGAAAGAAGCTTAGACAAAAATCACACATAATTTGTTAGGCCCAAACCTAGTTCAGCTGCAGCTGTCAACATATGTAGCATGAAAAAGTAACAAAAGACAAACTTAACAATTTTAAAGTAATTTTTATTGGTCAACAAAACAAGGAAAGCAAAAAAAGACAAACAAACAAAAATACATTTCAAAATTCTAAATAACCATAGCTTTACACATTTTTCATAAAATAAGGCCACATAGACAAATACATCAAAGTGAACATCATTTAAAAATAAACCAAAACCATTGGCAAAATAAAACAAAACCCATGCAACAAACCACATTTGTGTTTAGCAACAGCATTTCTGCCAGCCTGCCCCTTCTGAGGGCAGCTGAGGACTGATCGATCCAAGCTTTTTATAACAGTGCTAGTAATGAAGCAATTGAAATCACATGAACAAATTGCAGTCTCTAGTTTGGGTGAGCTTGTAATTGGGCACACCTGCAATTAATCCAAACCACGCTCTATGAGCATCCAATGAGTGTTTTTCACCTTTTAAAAAGAAAGGATATTTTTTTTCTAAGTGTTTGAGCATGCTCAGTTCATCACACATGTAGGAACCAAGCTGCAATGGAATGAGAGCTTTTTTTTTTTTGTTTCCCCTGATCTGATGCTTTCCAGCCTGAAGGGGAGGTGTTAAAGACAGAAGTAAACACGCACATTTAATAATCTATTTGTGTGAAAAAAAAGGTTGCCAATTTTGTTTGGGAGCCACGTCGCACGACTGCGCAATTGTCAGTTAAAGCGACGCCGCGCCGAATCACAAAAACTTGCCCGGTCATTGACCAGAAATATGGTCCGGGCTCAAGTGGTTAAAAATTAACAAAACACAAAAGTGAGCCCAATTTTTGGGGATAATGTGAAAGATGATGTTACACTGAGTAAATAGATACCTTACATGTCACGCTTTACTATTGGAAACACTCCTGCAATGGGGCCAAAATGAATTCCGTGAATATCCCCATAGGCGACCTTTTTCTTTTTTTTCCAGGTTACCAGTTTATAGTTACAAAGAAGGTCTAGTGGTAAAAGTATTGCTCTCGCTCTAACGCACACGTCAATACCTCACATGTGTGGTTTGAACGATGTTTATATATGTGGGCGGGACTTGCGTAAGTCCCGCCCACATATGTAAAAATTATTTTTACTTTTTGCTATAATAAATATCCCCAAAAATATATATTAAAAAACTAAAAAACCCCTCAGTTTAGGCCGATACGTATTCTACATCTTTTTGGTTCCAAAAAAATCGCAAATAGCGTTTAGTGTTTGGTTTTTGCAAAAGTTATAGCGTCTACAAATTTTTTTTTTTTGTTGTTTTAACTAGTTATTGGGGCGATCAGCGATTTTTATCGGTACTGCGACATTATGGCGGACACATCGAACACTTTTTTGGAACCATTGGCATTTTTCTAGCGATCAGTGCTGTAAAAAATGCATTGCTTACTCAAAAAATGCCACTGGCAGGGAAGGGGTTAACACTAGGTGCGAGGGAGGGGTTAAATATGTTCCCTGGGTGTGTTCTAACTGTAGGGGGGGGGGACTGACATGTGTAAATGACAGATCGCTGTTCATGAAGGGGAACTCCAGACCCCCCAAAAAAAACATAAGGTGGGTTCCCTCCAGGTGCATACCAGGCTCTTAGGCTTGGTCTGGAACATAAGGGGTTAAACCCGCGCAAAAAAAATAGCGTGGGGTCCCCCCCAAGCCCTTATCCCAGGCACGCAGTCTGGTCAGACAGGAATGGGGGTGGGGACGAGCGAGCGCCCCCCTCCCTCCTGAGCCATACCAGACCACATGCCCTCAACATGGGGGAGTGTGTGCTGTGGGGGAGGGGGGCACTGCCCCCCCACCCCAAAGCACTCTTGCCCCCATGTCGATAGGGACAAGAGCCTCTTCCCGACAACCCTGGCCGTTGGTTGTCGGGGTATGCGGGCGGAGAGCTTATCAGAATCTGAGAGACCCCTTTAATAAAGGGGTCCCCAGATTCCGGCCCCCCCACCCTATGTGAATGAGTATGGGGTACATCGTACCTCTACCCATTCACATGGGGGAAATGTAAAGTAAAAAAAACACACCACACAGAATAAAATATTTTATTAATCTGCTCCGGAGCCCCCCCTTTCTTCTTTAGCTCTCTTAGAAGGGGGGGTTTCTTCTCTCCCGATCTTCCGCCGGGACCCTGGGCTTCGGTGATTTCTGCCGGGGGAGGGCGCCATCCCTCGGTCCTCTCCGGAGCCTTCCGCCGGATGCCCCCACCCCATTTAAGCTCTTTTTCATTAGGGAGGGGCATCCGGACTTCGGGGTCTTCTGCCGGGGGATGGCGCCTATCCCCCGGGCTTTCCGGTGCCTTCCGCCAGGGTTCCGGTCTTCCTGGTCTTCTGCCGGGGGTGCGCCAACTCCCCGGTCTTTTCTCTTCTGTCTTCTCTGCTCCCTCTTCTGCCTGGCTTCCCCGCGGAGCCAGGGCTTTCTTCCGTCTTCTTTCTTCTCTCTTCCTTCTTCTGCCTGTCTCCTCCGCGGAGCACAGGGCTTGTCTCCGCTGTCTTCTTCCTTCTCTTCCATTCGATGTTGACACGACGAGGTTCCGCGCTGACATGCCGTGTCAGCGGCGGGCATGGACTTATATAGGGTAATGCCACCATGTGACCTCAACCCATGTGACATCACATTCCCTGGGCATGATGGGAATGTGATGTCACATGGGTTGAGGTCACATGGTGGCATTGCCCTATATAAGTCCATGCCCACTGCTCAGACGGCATTCCAGCGCCGGACCTCGTCGTGTCAACATCCAATGGAAGAGAAGGGAGAAGACAGCGGAGACAAGCCCTGGGCTCCCGGAGGAGACAGGCAGAAGAAGGAAGAGAGAAGAAAGAAGACGGAAGAAAGCCCTGGCTCCGCGGGGGAGCCAGGCAGAAGAGGGAGCAGAGAAGACAGAAGAGAAAAGACCTGGGAGTTGGCGCACCCCCGGCAGAAGACCAGGAAGACCGGAACCCTGGCGGAAGGCACCGGAAAGACCGGGGGATAGGCGCCATCCCCCGGCAGAAGACCCCGAAGTCCGGATGCCCCTCCCTAATGAAAAAGAGCTTAAATGGGGTGGGGGCATCCGGCGGAAGGCTCCGGAGAGGACCGAGGGATGGCGCCCTCCCCCGGCAGAAATCACCGAAGCCCAGGGTCCCGGCGGAAGATCGGGAGAGAAGAAACCCCCCCTTCTAAGAGAGCTAAAGAAGAAAGGGGGGGCTCCGGAGCAGATTAATAAAATATTTTATTCTGTGTGGTGTTTTTTTTACTTTACATTTCCCCCATGTGAATGGGTAGAGGTACGATGTACCCCATACTCATTCACATAGGGTGGGGGGCCGGCATCTGGGGGCCCCCTTATTAAAGGGAGCTCGCAGATTCCGATTAGCCCCGCCCGCATACCCCGACAACCAATGGCAAGGGTTGTCGGGAAGAGGCTCTTGTCCCTATCGACATGGGGGCAAGAGTGCTGTGGGGTGGGGGGGCAGTGCCCCCCTCCCCCACAGCACACACTCCCCCATGTTGAGGGCATGCGGTCTGGTACGGCTCAGGAGGGGGGGGGGGCGCTCGCTCGTCCCCTCCCCCATTCCTGTCCGGGCCAGACTGCATGCTTGGGATGAGGGCTTGGTTTGGATCTGGGGGGGACCCCCGCGCCGAATCGGCGCGGGTTTAACCCCTCACGTTCCGGACCAAGCCTAAGAGCCTAATGTAGCCCTGAAGGGGGACCCGCGCCGATTTCAAGTTTGAAATTTGGCGCGGAGTTCCCCTTCAGGGCTGAAAACAGCTCGGAGATTCCCGTGCGCCGCGTCACGCAGCGCAATCACGGGTACGCCGCTTGGTATTTACCAAGATTTTCACGGCGTACTGACAAGGCGCACGGGAATCCCTGACTTTTCTCTCTGCGCATGCCCAGTATGCAAATGAACCTCCCGAGGTTCAGGCGCACTGTGCAAGCGTACGGGGATCTGTTTTCAAAAAACACTTTCCCTTTCAATTCGGCCCGCCAAACACTTTAAAACACATGTCACTTCACTTCCCCTGCATCCCCCCACCTCCCCCCCTAATAAACTCCCGCCCAAACCCCCGCAATTTACAGTTTAATGTGCCGTGCGCCAGGTCTGTACTGGTGCACAATGCACCCTCTCCTGGGCGCACGGAGCACATTAGTAACTAGGGAAATACACTGCACTAGCAGCGTATTTCTTTAGTAAATGGCCAAACGGCTGCTACTCCTGCTTTTACTCCATGAGTCATGGAGTAAAGGCTTGGTAAATCAGGCCCACTATCTTTCACAATATATAAAAAATTGGGCTAACTTTACTGTTGTCTTATTTTTTTATTAACAAAAAAAAAACTTGTAAACACCAAATCTCAAAACGAAGCTCGGTCCTTAAGTGGTTGAGAAGAGCCTGTCACCAAAAAAATTAAAGTAAAAAATCATCACATAGGGCGGGGTGCCCAACCACTGGGCCGCAGCCTCTCTGCAGCTGGGCCGCAAAGGCTGCTCTGTCACAGGTGCAGCCGTCTGTGGGGGCAGAACTGCTGTGATGCGGGGCGGGTGGTGAGAGATGATGTCATCTCTCTGCTCACCCACCCCGCATCACAGCATTTCTGCCCTAACAGCCGCGAATGATGCTCTGTTATCTGCAGCCACAAGCGAGCAGAGAGATGACATCATCTCTCACTGCCCACCCTCACTGGGGGGCCCAGGCAATGAGCATGTGCCCGTTCACCTTCGGATGCCTGTAATGCTGGGGAGAGACTGCCAGAAGCCTTCTTTGCTGTCACTGTTGCCTGCCACCAAATTCTCTTTACATTTAAAAAGTGACAAGCTGCATCTGGTATTTTTTGGTGGCAGACAACAGTGGGAAGCTTCAGCTGGTGGCAAGATAGTGACAATGCGCATCTAGTGGCAGGCGACATGGCAAGTGGCAAGCTGCATCTGGTGATAGGCGATATTAGCAAGTGACACGCTCAGGGCTTCCACTGATTCTGTATTATGGTGAGTTGAACTAATTTATATTACAATGTAATAACAGAAATAATGCGCTTCAATCATCCCGATGCCATATCAAACAAGGTGCTCTGATGATTGAAGCGCCAACACCAGCCATTGCCTCAACAAAATGCTTGCAAAAAAGATTGGAGACCACTGAATTTTGTCCCCTATGTTATGGGAAAAAGAAGTTAAGTAAAAAATATATATATTTTTTCTTATTGGAAAAAAATTGGTTACACCCAAGCACATAAAATCCCGCCCCCCCAACCCACATATATGCACGTACAAATGTAAACGCACATGGCAGGGTGCCTACGCCTGAAAACGTTGATTGTGATACACATGCTACATATTGCAGCGCATGCTGGAATGAGAGCAATAATTCTAGCACCAGACCTCCTTTGTAACACTAAACTGATGACTTATAGGAATACTTTTAAAGTGTTACCTATAGAAAATATAGGGCACTGACATGTTTAAAGGGGTTTTGCTTTTAAATGTCCTTATTTCTTCTGAGAAATCCTCACTTCCTGTTCTTCTGTCGGTAACTCCACACAGTAATGCAAGGCTTTCTCCCTAGTGTGGAGTGTTGTGCTCGCCCCTCCCCTGGAATACAGGAGAGTCAGGACGCCCACTAACACACAGCTCCTTTCTCTATCTGCAACGTAGAGAGCGTCCTGACTCTCCTGTATTCCAGGGGAGGGGTCGAGCATGACACTCCACACCAGGGAGAAAGCCTTGCATTACTGTGTGGAGTTACAGACAGAAGAACAGGAAATTAGGATTTCTCAGAAGAAATAAGGACATTTAAAAGCAAAATGGAAGGATGAGGTAAGTGAAGGAGGACTACACTAAGGTAAAGGAAGCTATTTAGGAAAAAAATGTTTTACCTTTTGTCATGGTCTTACCTCTCTCCTGTCTCCTTCGTTTGACATGTGCTGGCGGCCATCTTGGTTTCTGGGTCTCTTGTAGCCTCCCACCCTGCGGCTCCTCCTTCCCACTGGGAGGAGCTGGATGCCTGGCTCATATATATAGGAGGTCTGTGGCTTCAGTTCCTTGCTTGGTCCTCCTGTGTTCACATGCTTCTAAGACTGCTGCTGCTTCTGGTTCCGATCCTGGCTTCGTCTGACTTCCCTGCTGGTGTCTGATCCTGGCTTCGTCTGACTTCCCTGCTGGTGTCTGATCCTGGCTTCGTCTGACTTCCCTGCTGGTGTCTGATCATGGCTTCGTCTGACTTCCCTGCTGGTTCCTGATCCTGGCTTCGTCTGACTACCCTTCTGGTTCCTGACCTCTGGCTTCGCAAGACTCTGCTTCGGTTTCACCATCCGTTTGGACTTTTGCTTTACAGCTTGATTTTCAATAAAGCCTTCTTATTTTCACTTATCTCTTGTTGTACGTCTGGTTCATGGTTCCGTAACACCTTTACAACCCCTTTAAGGTTTGACATATTGGGTATCTATTTATTTGGTGCAAACTCAGCTTTTATATTTTACCAAAAAATTGGGTAATTTATTGTGTTTTTGTGCCCCCTAAAATTAAAAAAGACCTTTGTGGTAATATCATGTGACATAAAGAATTGGAACTTACAATATTTTATTCTCTAGTGCACAGGTGTCAAACACAAGACCCGCGGGCCGAATCCGGCCCTCCAGGTCATTTCATGTGGCCCTCGCACCTCTCCTGCAGGAGAGCTCCAGCCCTCCTTTGGTCCACCTCCAGACACCTAATTTCTGCTTTCAAACAATGCATCCAGCTTCTTCCCAGCAGCAGCATAAGGAAAGGGGGGTGCACTGTGATGTAAGGGAGGGTGGGGGACTCAACCTCTGATGGTGGGTTGGCTCTTGACATCGAATGTAAGGGGAGGGAATGCGCTGGACATCTAATCTTAAAGATACAACTGGCCCTCTTGAGGTAATCATAATGCTGATGCGGCCCACGATGAAATTGAGTGTCAGGCCCCGTACACACGTCCGAGAAACTCGACGGGCAAAACACATTGTTTTGCTCGTCGAGTTCCTTGTGAAGCCGCCGAGGATCTCGGCGAGCCAAAGTTTCCCATTGACCAACGAGGAAATAGAGAACATGTTCTCTATTTGGCCCGACGAGATCCTCGTCGGTTTCCTCTGCGAAAAGTGTACACACGACCGGGTTTCTCGGCAGAATACGGCTCCCATCGAGTTTCTTGCTGAATTCTGCCGAGAAACTCGGTCGTGTGTACGGTAGGGTGACCAGACATCCCCAGTTTCAGGGGACAGTCCCCTGATTGAGGACACTGTCCCCCGGACCAAGTCTGTCCCTGGTTTTGTCCCCAGATTGGATTTAATAGGGGGCAAGGGAAATTTCAAAGATAATCAGTGCAGAATTCAAATAGAAAAATTAGAATTACACACCCCCGCTCCGCCGTGCCTACTAGCATAGGGGGGTTGTATTTTTCCCATTATCCGTGCCCCTTTCTGATGATCATGTGTTGGTCGGAGCAGAGGGAATATTTCTTCAGTTTCGGGCGCATGCCGATTCAGCTTCGTTTGCATGTTCTTCTGCCTTGGCTCAAATCCTGGCCAGCCACCTGCCTATCTCCTTGCCTTCCCTGGCGGAGTGATCTTCCTCCGCTCCCCATCCAGTAGTAGCCGGGGCTCAAAGAGTAAGGCCGCGTACACACGATCGGTCAAAACCGATGAAAACGGACTGAAGGACCGTTTCATCGGTCCAAACCGATCGTGTGTGGGCCCCATCGGTCAGTTATCCTTTCGGTCAAAAAACAAGAGAACTTGCTTTAAAATTGAACCGATGGACACCTAACCGATAGGTCAAAACCGATCGTTAGTATGCAAAAGCATCGGTCAAAAGGCCGCACATGCTCAGAATCAAGTCGACGCATGCTTGAAAGCATTGAACTTCGTTTTTTTAGCACGTCGTGTGTTTTACGTCACCGCGTTCTGACACGATCGTTTTTTTAACCAATGGTGTGTAGGCACATCAGACCATCAGTCAGCTTCATCGGTTAACTGATGAAACGGTCCTTCAGTCCGTTTTCATCGGTTATGACCGATCGTGTGTACGCGGTCTCAGTTTTGAAAAGCTGTGAGTCGGGCAGCGAGTCGCTGATTGTTTCCATTACTAGTAAAGAAAAAATTAGTCCCCGGATTTCATTTTAAAAATCTGGTCACCTAAGGCCTTGTACACACGGACGGACTGTCTGCTGGAAACGGTCCGGCAGACCGTTTTCAGCGGACATGTCCGCTCGGAGATTCCTGTCTGATGGTTGTACACACCATCAAACAGAAATCCGCGCGGACACGATACGCGGTGACGTGGCCGCGACGATGACGCGGCAACGTGCGCGGCCCTGGAAGTTCAATGCTTCCACGCATGCGTCGAATCACTTCGACGCATGCGAGGGCTTTCGGCCGATCGGACATGTCCGGTGAGTCTGTACAGACGACCGAACATGTCCGACGGACAGGCTTCCAGCGGACATGTTTGTTAGCATGCTAAGAAACATTTGTCCGCTGGAAACCTGTCTGATCCGCCGGAAAATTGTCTGGTCGGACGTACAGAGGACCGAACATGTCCGCTGAAACTGGTCAGCGGACCAGTTTCAGCGGACATGTTCGGTCGTGTGTACGGGGCCTTAGTGTACGGGGCCTGACAACCCTGCTCTAGGGTGTCTGCTTTCAGAAAAGAATAATGTTTGAGGGTTTTATGTAATCTTCAGGCCTAAAATTATTTTTTAAATGCGTGCAAAAATGGCTCTGGCTGTGAAAGGGTTAAAGGATAAGTTCACCTTCAGGAACATGTTACACATTCCACTTAAAAGATCTGTTAAAAAAAAAAAAATAGCTTCTAACTTTTGTCAAGCCCTGGCTGAAAGGCTGAGCCAGCTGCTGGTCAGGTAGCTGGAGCGAATCCTGACATTATCGTTGGGATCCCTGCAGAGCATAGACCGGATCTGTGACGTCAGTCGGCAGCAGGCTTTAGCATATTTTTAGGCTGAAATAGGCAGGGGTTTTCATGCCACGATGTCACAATGCTTTGTTTCGAAAACTACCTGACATAGAGTGATCAGTGGTCGGCAAGGCTGCCGAATGCTACCCATTCGGGTGAACACAGAATGCCCCACAACAAAAATGGGGTTACATCACCTTCTTGTCACCAGTTAATCGTCTCTGAAAAGTGACCCAAACACAAATCACTCTTCAGAGAACTGGTAGATTATAATGCACTCCTATATCTACACGCATTTATCTACAGGTTTAGCACAATATCCTGTTTGTGGAGGGTAATTTCTCAACCATCCCCCCCAAAAGAAGGCTCCAGCTATGGGACAGGAAGTGAAGAGAAAACTCCTCACTGGAACACAAATGGCAAAAAAGAAAAAAACGGACAGGGGTTATAACTAGGGATGAGCTTCGTGTTCGAGTCGAACATTGTATGTTCGACAGTTCGTCGAAATACGAACATAACGGGCCGACTCGAATTTGGCGCGTCACGGCCCATAATTCACTGCGGCTTCGCAGTGCATTGCTGGCTGATGATTGGCCAAGCATGCACTATGACCCGCATGCTTGGCCAATCACAGCAGGCAAAAAACGGAGAGCCATAATTGGCCAAAGCCAGGGTGGCTTTGGCCAATTATGGCTCAGGGGGTTTAGTACACGCCCCACACTATAAAAGGCTGCCTGCAGGTCGGCCTTGTGTAGTGTGTTGCGGCGGTGGTTAACCACTTAAGGACCGCCGCATGTACATATACGTCGGCAGAATGGCACGGACAGGCACATCCACGTACCTGTACGTCCCTGCCTAGACGTGGGTCCGATCGGGACCCCCCCGGTACATGCGGCGGTTCCCGTGGCTGTCCGAGCGATCCGGGATGAGGGGGCGGCTGTTCGTTTTTGTCCGCCCCCTCCGGATCGCACTCAGCCAATCCGCGCGCTCCCCCGTGTGTCACTTCCTCTGCCTGTGTAAACACAGGAAGAGGGAAGTGATGTGATCTCTCCTCTCGGCGGTATTTTCAACCGCCGCTGAGGAGAGATCACATCACACAGTGAGTCTGCACAACACTACACTGACACCAGTACACGCAGGCACATTGGTAGAGTGGATGACCAAGCCGTCCTCATCCTCTCTCACCCAGGCTCAGGGTACTTTGTCTGGCAAAGCAGCTGCCAAGGCATCCTCTTCCCTCTGCTCAATGGCATCAGTCACTCCTTCCCTAGCCCCACCATGTCCTTCTGAGGAGTCCCCCGAACTGTTTGACCAGTATTGGGTACATGCTGCACGAGGATGCGCAGCGTTTTGAAGGCTCCGATGATGGTACACAGATAAAGGAAGGCAGTAACTTGAGCCCAGAGAGAGGGGGTGTTAATGTCATTGTTTACCTTGTTTCTGCAGCATTTATTGTGGCCTCCGGGTTACTTTCCCCACGGGAGTGGGCGTGCCTTTAGATTTCCCCGGCTGAGCTCGATTTCTCCTGGGAGTGATGTGTCGAGACTCCCAGAAGATGGGCTGATGGCAACTGTGTAGTTTTGACGGCGCCGCTCGCCGTCAACACTGCACATGCGCGGGATAGAGCGGTGAATGCTGGGACATCAGCATTCACCGTATCCCGGAAGGAAATGCTTGTGGGCTTCAGAGTGCCCACAAGCAAAATGGAAACGTCCATCCTAGATTTTTATAAAACATCTTTTTCGGCGCAATGACAATGCTGGCGGCTATAAGATTAGGACATGTGTGTACCAGATTCACTAAGGTAAGAGCGCAAGAAGCATCTAAAAAAAAACAAAAAACAAATCCCCGTGGAAACCCCACTTTAACAACAAACCTACAGTCTGTTCAAAGTATATAGGGCCAAAGGGGCTTGTAATGACCTGGGGGGAGTGGGGGGAAACCCATGCTATTTTTTCTCAATGATTTTCATCCATATTGCAGGGACCAGACATTATGTTACATTAAGGCCACAAGCAGTTTTAAATTACTTTTTTCTTATAGTAATCTCATTTTGTGCAGGGACAATTCTAAAAACGTTCCACCTCACAGGCATACTATAGACACCCAGCAGGTACGATATTTAAAGGAATTTTTATTTTTTCACTTTAAGCATCATTAAAATCAAACGACCGTTATTAAAACTTTTTTTCCATTGATACATGTTTCCTGGGGCAAGACCCAGGTTGTCAAAGACGTTTTACGACAATAACTTGCATATTAGGCTTTAAAATTAGCACTTTTAAATTCGAACGTTTAAATCCCATAGACGTCAATGGGGTTCTAAATGTTCGCGCGAACGGTCGGTCCGTTCGAAGGTTCTGCTGCAAACCGAACGGGGGGTGGTTTCGGCTCATCCCTAGTTATAACCCTCTCTTACTCTATGGCCCCTTTCACACTGGGCATCGGCGGTAAAGTGCCACTATTTTTAGCGGCGCTTTACCGTCATATTTGCGGTATTCGGCCACTAGCGAGGCGATTATAACCACCGCTAGCGGCCAAAAAGGGTTAAAACCACCCGCAAAGCGCCGCT
Source organism: Rana temporaria (assembly GCF_905171775.1). Taxonomy (NCBI): domain Eukaryota; kingdom Metazoa; phylum Chordata; class Amphibia; order Anura; family Ranidae; genus Rana; species Rana temporaria. The sequence continues at coordinate 143,826,444 of NC_053490.1, forward strand.
GCAGCAGTACTTTGCAGGAGGGGTAAAGAGGCTGCTTGTAGGACTTTTTTTTTACCCTCCTGTTAGCGCACCGCTCCAGTCTGAAAGCCCTCGGGCTTTCACATTGGAAAGACAGTAGCGGCTCTTTCAGGGCGCTATTTTAGCGTTATAGTGCCTGCAAAGCGCCTCAGTGTGAAATGGGTCTATCCCAAAAAAACGCTTTGCCTTTAGTTCTACTTTTAGGTAGGGTTCACATATGTGCGGCCACGGGTTTGTGCCTGGGGTCCGGTGCGTTCCTGTTCACCGGCTCAGGTCTGAATTTTTGCCTGAATCGGATAATTTTTGAATGCGGACCGCAGCCGCCCCAGAGCTGTGAAAGCCGGTCACACCTGCCTGTCATGTGAATTGGATGCAGAGAAACCCACATGTGTGTGAACCCAGCCTTAAAGCGATGTTCCAGACATTTTATCAACAACCCACCCGGATTCTTGACCACTTCCTTTAATCTACTTAACGTTTTTTTCCCCCTGCGGTGTAGAATTTTTTTTGGAGGGTTTTAATCCTCCGCTTCCACAGTACCTTGCTGCAGCGAGATACGTCATGTCTGCCTGCCCATTGGCTCCTGGGATATGAGTGTCATCAGTCCCAGGTAGCATTATCTTGCCGCGATTTGTATGTTATGCGCATGCATTAGATAGCAAGCAGCGCCATATCCCAGAAGTAGATACCAGTGGGCTTTAGATGCTCACAGCAAAGTACGTTTTTATTTAAAAAACAAAAGCATTCACAAAACTTACATTCACTACTAATCCCGTTAGATATGGGATTAGGTTAAAACAATACAGTTTTTGTTTTTAACCGATTGCCGACCAGTCTCCGTCATTATACTGCGGCAAGTCGGCTCATTCCTGCAAATCGCCCTAGCTGTACATCAGTCCCTTAGCAGGCGTGCTGCACAGTGGGGGAGCTGATGCGAGTGGCAGCGATGTCTGCCAGCCACCCGAGATCGATCCACAGAGAGCCAGAACGGGGATCTGTCAAAGTAAACAAACAGATCCAGTTCGGACAGGGAAGTCGAGAGAGATCGTCTGTTCCTAGTGATTAGGAACAGCGATCTCTCTACTCCCAGTCAGTACACTGCCCCCACAGTTAGAAATACCTCCTAGGGAACACTTAACCCCTTGATCGCCCCCTAGTACTAACCCCTTCCCTACCATTACTGTCATTTATACAGTAATTAGTGCATTTTTATAGCACTGATCGCTGTATAAATATCATCGGTCCCAAAAAAGTTTCCGATCTGTCTGCCACAATCCTGATAAAATTCGCTGATCACCACCATTACTAGTTAAAAAAAAAATAGGATTTTTGTACTCACCGTAAAATCCATTTCTCTGAGTTCATGGACAGAAACAGCAGCATTGACCTTAGGGTTATATACCTTCCTTCTAGGAGAGACTAGGCAGAAAGAAACAGCACTTTAAGTGTTAAAAACACTTCTCTCAGTACAGCACCTTACAGGGGGCGTGTCCCCCGGGTACATACCACTCTCTGGAACATCCAGCCTCAGTTCGTAGACAAGCAGTACAAACAAAGGAGGGGTGGGTGCTGTGTCCGTCCATGAACTCAGAGAAATGGATTTTACTGTGAGTACAAAAATCCTATTTTCTCTTCCGTTCATGGATGGACACAGCAGCATTGACCTTAGGGACGTCCCCAAGCAGTGTCAAAAAAATTCGAGGGGTGGGAAAAAACACAGCAAACCAAGCTTCACCCCAAACAAACCAGAGTTCCTCAACGGAGGAACTTCAACCTTAAAATGCCGCCTGTAAAACCTTGCGGCCAAAGGAGGCATCCAAAGATGCACTCACATCCACCTTGTAAAATTTTGAGAAGGTGTGGATTGACGACCAGGTCGCCGCCTTACATACCTGCAAGACAGACGCTTGATGACGGAAAGCCCAAGAGGCACCAATCGCCCTGGTCGAATGCGCTGTGACCTGAAAGGGAGGCGCCCACCCCTTTAGGGCATAAGCCTGGACCACGACCTGTCTGATCCACCTAGAAATGGTGGCTGACGAGACCGCCAGATCTTTTTTTTAGGACCAGTCACCGACACGAACAGTGAGTCCGACTTCCGAAATGGAGCCGTAGCAGACAAGTACACCCGTAGGGCCCGAACCACGTCCAAGGAATGCAAAGTGGCCTCCTTCGGGTTTTTCGGCCGAGGACATAAGGATGGCAAAACAATGTCCTCATTGATGTGAAAAGCTGAAACAACCTTTGGAAGGAATGATGGCTGCGGCTGCAGCACCACGTTATCCTCATGGATGACTAAGTAAGGAGCCTTGCAAGGCAAGGCCACCAGTTCAGATACCCCTCTGACCGAAGTAATTGCCACCAGAAAAAACACCTTCTGAGACAAAGTCAACAAAGGAATCTTTCGAATGTCCTCAAACGGAGCTTCTTGAAGCGCCGAAAGAACTAAATTCAAGTCCCATGGAGGCAGTGGAGGACGCACAGGAGGGGCCACATGCCGGACCCCCTGCACAAACGTACGCACCAAGGAGTGGGCCGCCAAGGGTCGCTGAAAGTAAACAGCTAAAGCCGAGATCTGACTCTTAACCGTACTTAAGGCGAGAGCCTGATCCACTCCACGCTGTAAAAAACGCAGAATCCGGGACATCATATATGTACGGGGGTGCCACTTAATCTGTTCACACATAGAGATGTAGGCCTTCCATGTACGATGGTAAATCTTTCGTGAAGTAGACTTCCGTGCTCATAGCATGGTAGAGATCACCGGGCCCGACAGACCTCGGTCCTTCAACACCTGGCTCTCAACAGCCACGCCGTCAAAGCCAGCGACTGTAAAGCAGGGTGAAAGATAGGACCTTGCGACAGAAGGTCTTCTCTCAGGGGTAGACGCCAGGGAAACGTCTGCCACCAGACGCACCAGGTCCGCGTACCAGGGACGGCGCGGCCAATCCGGGGCGATCAGGATCGTTGGTATTCCCTCGGCTTCCACCCTGCGCAGCAGGTGAGGAAGAAGCTGAAGGGGAGGGAAGGCGTATATTAGGCGATAGTGACCCCAAGGCGCCACCAGCGTGTCCGCCCACGGGTCCCTCGACCTGGTCACGAACCGTGACACCTTCCGATTGAGACGCTAGAAGGTCCACGTCTGGAGTGCCCCATTTTTGGCACAGACTCTAAAACACCTCCGGGTGTAGCGACCATTCTCCTAGGTCTAGCTTTTGGCGACTTAGATAGTCGGCTTGCCAATTCAGCACCCCCGGAATGTACACCGCCGACAGAGCTGGAACGTAGCTTTCGGCCCACCGGAGGATGTGCGTGACTTCCGTCGCTGCAGCCGAGCTTCGTGTGCCCCCTTGATGATTGACGTATGCCACAGCCGTGGAGTTGTCGGACTGGATTCTGATCGGTCGGCCTTGCAGACCCAGAGACCACTTGGAGAGACACAACTTGATTGCTCGGAGCTCCAATACATTGATTGGAAGGCGGGACTCCTCCTGAGTCCAGCGCCCCTGGGCTGACTGGACACCCCAGACACCCCCCCAGCCGGAGAGGCTGGCATCCGTTGTGATCACTGTCCAATGACACGGCAGAAACGATTTCCCGGTCCGGAGTACCGGAGACGTCAGCCACCACACTAGGGAGGACTTGGTCAGTCGACTCACCCGAATCTGGTAATCCAGAGACGAAGGAAGTTTGTTCCAACGTGACAGAATCTCTTTCTGTAACACTCGAGTGTGGAATTGGGCATACGGAACTGCCTCGAAAGAGGCCACCATCAGACCCAGCACCCTCATGCAAAAGCGAAGCGACGCCCATCTCTGGGTCGCCAACCGCTGCACCGCAGATTGCAGAGTCTGCAGCTTTCCCGCTGGGAGAAAAAACTCTTGCCTCCGAGGAATCCAGGACCAACCCCAGATATTCCAGCAGCTGAGACGTTACCAGCACTGACTTCTGGATATTCAGCAGCCAACCGAATTCTCGGAGGGTCTTACAGGTGATAGACATGTCCTCTTCTAACTCTGAGCTTGAGGAAGCTCTCAGAAAAAGGTCGTCCAGGTATCCCACGATAGCGATCCCGTGCTGCCATAGCAGGGCCAGAATCGTGGCGAGCACCTTGGTGAAAACCCTTGGTGCTGAGGCCAGGCCGAACGGGAGGGCAAGAAATTTAAAGTGGTCCTCCCCGACCGCAAAGCGCAGAAACCTCTGGTGTTTCGCGCATACTGGGATATGCAGGTACGCGTCCTTGATATCCAAGGATGCTAGGAAGTCCCCCTGATGGAGCGCTGCTATTACTGAGCGAATCGACTCCATCCTGAATTTTTGCACTTTGACAAAGCAATTGAGGGCTTTGAGGTCCAGGACTGGACGGACCCCATCCTTCTTGGGGACTACAAACAGATTGGAGTAAAACCCCTGAAACCGTTCCGTTGAGAAAACCGGTACAATCACCCCTTGCCCAGCAGATCCTGGACAGCTCCTGACAGGTCCTTCAGGCGATCCGGAGGAAGCCGGAGGTTGGAGGGAAAAAATATGTTTGGTGGACAAGAGAGGAAACTACTTCGCAAACCCAACGGTCGGAAAGAAGAGACCTCCACCGAGCCGCGAAGCCGGCCCCCCACCCGAGATGTGGGCGGGGGCAAACCTTCATGCGGGGGCAGGCTTTTCCGCAGGCTTGTTGGGCTTGCGGTACCAGGGGCGCTTCTGCCCGTCAGTGGACGCCTTAGCATCCTGGAAACGTTTTCCTGCCGCACTTGGCAGGCGAAAAAAACCGCTTGGGGGCAGTAAAAGAGGGCCCTTGCTTACGGCGAGGCTCCTTACCCTTCCCAGATTGCGGGAGCAGACTGCTATTACCGCCTGTGGCATCTTTTATGTCATCCAGGGACGCCCCAAAAAGCCGTTCACCCTTAAAAGGTAAGTCCACCAGGGAACACTTTAGCCACACAAGGCGGCGTAGTACCACCGCGTAGGCCCTGGAGAGCAAGGGGAGCGTATCCAGGGCTGACTCACAGACAAATTTCAGACCTTGCACCAACTGGTCGGCCAGGTCCACACAGAGCTCAGGAGAATTATGCGCCTCCGGCTCCTGTACCAGGGACTTAGTCCGTTCAGTAAGTGTCTGCGACACCAGAGCCCCGGCCAAAACCGGTCTCACTGCCGACCCCACCACTGTGAATAAGGAGCGGGCCACAGCCTCAGCTCTCCTATCTGCGGGGTCCTTAAAGGCGGGAGCCCCTTCCACAGGCAACGTGGTGGCCTTGTTCAGTCTGGACACCGGAGGGTTCACTGACGGAGGAGATACCTACTTTTTTAGGAAATCCTCCTCAAACGGGCAACGGACTGCAAAGTATTTTGGTACTGCAAAAACTTTCTGCGGCCATTCCCATTCCTTGTATAACAGTTTGTCCAGATACGGAACACAAGGAAACACTTTTGCGGTGCGGGGTGGCTTGCGGAACCCAAAAGGGACCGGCATGTCTGATGCCTCCGCCAAATCCTCAAGTTTCAGTATCCCGCACCGCAGTGATAAGAGCTCCAACAAATTCCTTATCCTGCTTCGACCCTGAAGCAGAGTCATCCTCACTGTCCGCGTGGGCTAAGTCTGCATCTTCTGACATGACAGAACCAGGGCCAAATGCAGAAGCAGCACCTGATTCCGCGTTAGAGATATCCCCAGAAGCAGGCTCAGGGAGGGGGCGCTTTTTACCCCCCTTCTGGCCACTTGCCGCTTCAATCCTGGCAACAAATGCCTCCAGGACTGCCGTCATAGCATCCAACGAGGCCACAGGAGCAGGGGCACTAAGGGTTAACTCTGGCATGGTTGGGGTAGAAGCCTCTGGTTCAGACTCCATGCTGTCCCACCTAAGTATGCCACCTTAGTACTGCAGACAAAAACGGGACCCACCGGTCACCCTCCCGGCTTTCACAGATAGCAGGGGACCCCCGGGGACTCACCACCCAGAACCAGGCTGTACCACCGTGCAGAGCTGAGAGTGCTGTCCGTGCCGTGTCGTTCCCTCAGGAAGAAAAAACTGCGGTGTTGGCGCCGTTATTCCAGACACTAGAGGCCAAAACTTTTTCAAGATGGCCGCCGACATGCAGAAAAACAGCATGCGGGCTACAAGAAAATGGCCGCCGACATAGAGAACCGCGGCTCCGGCAAAATGGCGGCCGTACACGTGTTAAACACACCGTGAAACACAGCAGACACTGTCACAGCACCATCACAATAAAAAAAGTACAGCACCAGCACAATAAAAAACACAGTACCCCACAGCCCCCCTGGCAGTAGCAGAGCCCCCCCTCAGCTGGACCCCCCACCTCACAGCCGCCACCCAGAACGGGGAAAGGAAGGGAGAGAGGAAAGCAGGGCGGACCCTCAGTCGACCTCCCCAGCACCAGCCAAAAACACCCTGCCGAGGCAAGGGGATACTACTTACCCATCCTGCGACCACCGGCTGGAGGCATTCCAGACAGAACCAATGTCCGCTTGCGGCATGGCTGTCGGCCCGGCACACTGTGACACAGCCATAGAGACCGGCCATATGTGTGCCCTGGAACATGTAGTTCACCGGCCGCCCCAGGAGCAACGGGGCATGTCGTGGACGGCCTAGCTAAAGACCGGCACACGCTCGATGGCCGAACATGGGGGGACTACAAGGATCAAGATCCAGCCTGTCACCCAGTCTGCAGTTGATAGTAGATCCCAGGATCCAAAAATGCAGGAACAAAATCAAATAAAGCGAAAAAAAATCAAAAAATCTCCAGAGCACATGGGCTCCAGAAAAGGCCATGTCCTCTCCTGACGCTAGGCAGATTAAAACTGAGGCTGGATGTTCCAGAGAGTGGGATGTACCGGGGGGACACGCCCCCTGGGAGGTGCTGTACTGAGAGAAGTGTTTTTAACACTTAAAGTGCTGTTTCTTTCTGCCTAGTCTCTCCTAGAAGGGAGGTATATAACCCTAAGGTCAATGCTGCTGTGTCCATGAACGGAAGAGAAATAATAATAATAATAATATATATAAAAATGGCATAAATCTATCCCATGGATAGTAGACACTATAACTTGCGCAAACCAATCAATATACGCTCTTTGCGATTTTTTTAACAAAAATATGTAGAAGAATACATGCTGGCCTAAACTGATAACGTAATTCGTTTTATTAAGATTTTTTGGGGGGATATTTATTATAGTAAAAATATTGTTTTTTTTTGTTTATAGCGCAAAAAATAAAAACCACAGAGGTGATTAAAAACCACCAAAAGAAGGTCTAGTGGTAGGCAAAAAAGGACGTCAATTTTATTTGGATACAGTGTCGCACGACCACGCAATTGTCAGGTAAAGCAACGCAGTGCCGTATCGCAAAAAATTCTTTCCATGGCTGAAGTGGTTAAAAAAGAAAAGAAAAACGCTGTAACAGCTTAAACTGCCCCCATTTTCTGTAGTAATGCATTTAGAAAGCCTTTCGTATTGCAGTTGTGGCGGAGTGTGGGATGGTAAAAAAGCAAATCCCCCTCACTAGTCTCATCTAAACACCGCTCTCTTTTCAGTCAGGTTCCTTTTGTGTCCCATAATCCTTTACGGGGGCGGCGCATGCGCAGCGCTCGGACTGAGGCTACATCCTATCCCCCCGGGCCGTTTCCTGTGAGGTAGCGCTGTTTCCCAGCAGGCTCAGCGGTGGAAACGCTCGGCCTGTGTGTGGTTTCCTTGCTTTCTAGTTTGTATCCGGTGCTGCGTCACGATCGCTCCCGGAGGCCGGGACCGGCGGCGGCAGCAGACGTGGTGGCCGCAGTGGAAGACGACGACGAAGAAGAAGAGGAGGGGGAAGGCGGAGCCGCTGTCGGGGAGGGCGGCTGGAGGCGCAGGTGGTCGCCGTGCTCGGGCGGTCGGTCGGTCCGCGGCACTGGGAGACGGCGCTGATCTCCCAGTTGCGGCCGCCAGACACACAGCGGTCACGGCCCGGGAATCTGCTGCAGGCGGCGTAGGCCGCCGCTATCGGGGTGAGGAGGAGAGCCAAGCGCTCTGTGTACAAAGGGGGGAGGGGAGGTCTCCAGGAGAGCAGTGTTATCACCCAGGGACATGGAGGACCAGCATAGATTCCACTGATTAGGCTGCATTCACATCTGTGCACTCCAGAAACACGCAAAAAGTGTCACACGTACAGTGTCATTGATCCTTAACTTAAGGACTGGTGTTCTGTTGAGAAGTGCCCCGGACGAACGGCGCAAGCGCTGTACGTCGTAGCTAGGGATGAGCTCTGGTGTGCTCGCACACTCCACGTGCAGAGCCCACCAGGAATTCGGCACTGTGCTACGCTAATCACAGGCAGTGAGACATTTCCCGATCTCTGCAGCCGAACATCGGGACAATGTCTCCCTGCCTGTGATTAGCGCAGCGCCGTGCCGACTTCCTGGTGGGCTCTGCACGTGGAGTGTGCGAACACGCTGGAGCTCATCCCTAGTCGTAGCACAACTACCAATTTACCGATCAGCTGTGCCCGCGCATGTGCAGGACGGAGCCGCACACACCAGCCGAGTTGCCGATCAGCTGGAGTGATGTGCCAGGGCGCAAGCGCACATCGTAGGTGGTATATCTCAATGGGAGATACCATTTCACAAGCACAATTTAAACCTATACAAACAGCGGTGAAACGGGATCATCAGCATACTGTAAAGCCTCCCCGCAACAGCGAGGCACAATGTGAGAACTACGGTTCTACCCCCCCTGTGCTGTTTGTATAGGTTTCAATTGTGCCCGTGGAATGGTATCTCCCATCGAGAGGTACCTCTTTCGATGTGCGCTTGCGCCCTGGCATGTCACTCCAGCTGATCGGCAACTTGGCTGGAGTGCGGCTCCGTCCTGCACATGCGCGGGCACTTCTCGACAGAACACAGGCCTATTTTTAAACTTGTTTACAAGTTTAACAGTTTTTTTTTTTTTTTGCTAGAGAATGACTTAGAACCCCCAAACATATACTTTGTCCCACCGTATGTGCGCAGCAGTCTTAGTGCAATTTTTTGGGGAAAAAATACACTTTTTTTTTTATTAAAAAAAGACAACAGTAAAGTTAGCCCAACTTTTGTGAAAGATAATGTTATGCCAAGTAAATTAAAGGGGTTGTAAAGGTACAATTTATTTTTTTCCTAAATAGCTACCTTAGTGCAGTCCTCCTTCACTTACCTCATCCTTCCATTTTTGCTTTTAAATGTCCTTATTTCTTCTGAGAAATCCTCACTTCCTGTTCTTCTGTCTGTAACTCCACACAGTAATGCAAGGCTTTCTCCCTGGTGTGGAGAAAGCCTCTTAAGGGGGGAGGGGGCGAGCAGGAGTGTCAGGACTCCCACTAAAACACAGCTCCTTTCTCTATCTGCAAAGTAGAGAGTGTCCTGGCATTCCTGCTTGCCCCCTCCCCCTCAAGAGGCTTTCTCCACACCAGGGAGAAAGCCTCGCATTACGGTGTGTAGTTGCAGACAGAAGAACAGGAAGTGAGGATTTCTCAGAAGAAATAAGGACATTTAAAAGCAAAATGGAAGGATGAGGTAAGTGAAGGAGGACTGCACTAAAGTAAAGGAAGCTATTTAGGGAAAACATTTTTTACCTTTACAACCCCTTTAATACCCAACATGTCACGCTTCAAAATTGCGCCCGCTCGTGGAATGGCGAAAAACTTTGACCCTTAACAAACTCCATAGGCGACGTTTACAAATTTTTACAGGTTACAGAGAAGGTCTTGAGCCAGGGTTATTGCTCTTGTTCTAATGATTGCAGCGATTCCTCAAATAAGTGGTTTAAACACCGGTTTCATATGCAGGCACGACTTGCATATGTTTCTGCGCATGAGCTCAGCGGGACAGGGGGCTTTACGTTTTTGTTTTCTTATTTTACTTTATTTTTTTGTTTTTAAACTGTCTTTAAAAAAAAAAAAAAAGTCACTTTTATTCCTATTACAAGGAATGAAAACATCCCTTATAATAATAATAAAAAAAAGCATGACAGGACCTTCTTTTTAATGTGAGATCTGGGGTCAAAAAGACCTCAGATCTCACATTTACACTTAAAGCGGAGGTCCGTCGAAATTACATTTTTTTTTTTTTTTTTTTTTTTTTTTAAAAGTCAGCAGCTACAAATACTACAGCTGCTGACTTTTAAAATAAGGACACTTGCCTGTCCTGGGCGCCCGCGATGTCAGCACCCGAAGCCGATCTCTCTCTCCGCTGCCCCCGCCGCCTTCTTCGGTAAGGGTATCGGGAAGTGAAGCCTTGCGGCTTCGCTTCCTGGTTCCCTACTGCGCATGCGCGAGTTGAATGGTCCCTGCTGTCTTCTGGGACATGTGTGTCTCCCAGGAGACAGCGGGGGGGCGGACAGAGGAGGTGCCGGACGTGGCGTAGATCCCGCAGATATTGCAGGTATCTATGCCCGGAAGTGTGAGCAAATACCTGGTATCTGCACCCCCCTGAAAGGTGCCAAAAGTGGGAGTGTTCCGAAAAGCGGAAGTTCCATTTTTGGGTGGAACTCCACTTTAAATGCAATAAAACCAATTTTTTTTCCCAAGATTTTTTTCCCCCCCCCCTTTAAGACCTTTGGCGGAAGTGACGTTTGACATCGCTTCCATCATCCAATGGTATGGGGCCGAGTGGAGGCCATCTTTCCCTCACTCCGCTCCATGCCTCAGAGGGAAAAGGACCCGATCGGAGCCGTCGGCAGCGGCGGCTCCGGGAAGGGGGCACCTTTCCCGCTGCCGATAAAAGTGATCTTGCGAGCAATCTGCCACAGAGACCACTTTTTCCTTGAAGAGGACCGCCTACTGTTTAAAAAGATACCAGGGTTATGGCAACTATCTGCCATAATCCCTGTATTCAACGTCAAATAGCCGCCGTATGCGGCCGGTCCGTAGGTGGTTAATGACGCGCGTTTTCCCACCCAATAAAATGCGCCAGGTGCTACACCCAAAAGAGACGCAGGAGCTTCTGTGGCGCACAAAAGACTGCATTATGCTTGTCACTTAAAATTGTGCGGTCACACTAATGCTTCCCATACACAATATGAAAAATCCTTTAAACTTGTTTTTGAATAACGAACACTCAGCCATTAGAGTAAATGATTTTTTCTTCATGTAATGGCTGAATTTTGATTCATAAACTGTTCAGTTGACATAAATGAATCCCCGTGTTGTCACATATGCCTAGTGCAGTTTGGGTGAGAAACACATTAAAGTTGTTGTTAACCCACTAATCTAAAAAGCTCCCATCCCCTCTGTAATATTACAATAAGTTCCCCTGTGTCTGTGTTATGTAATAAATATGCTTATCTGTACCGATGGCGTATCGGCTCCCAGCGCTTGGGTGCCTCCTCTCTCCTCCGCCCGGTGTTCTATCAAAAAATGCCTCCGATGGGTATGTGAAGTACAGAACGTCACTTCAGCCTGTATGTTGTTCAGCTAGCATGATGTCAACACGGCGCATGCGCAGATTATCGGAGGCAGTATGTGACCATCTGCTAAGCGCAGAGAAAGAATGAAATTGTCAGATTCTGTCTCAGGCCCCGTACACACGACCGAGGAACTCGACGTGCCAAACACATCGAGTTCCTCGTCGAGTTCAGTGTTTTCGACTTTTCCCATTGACTAACGAGAAAATAGAGAACATGTTCTCTTTTCGGCCCGACGAGTTCCTCGTTGGCTTCCTCGCTGAAAAGTGTACACACGACCGAGTTTCTCGCCAGAATCCAGCTCCGACCGAGTTTCTGGCTGAATTCTGCCGAGAAACTCGGTCGTGTGTACGGGGCCTCACTGTTGCGAGTTGTGTTTTTTTTTCTGTCTGCAGCAGGATGGCTTGAGTGTGTTAAATGGTGTGTTTTGGCTGTGTGGGCAGGTTTAAGCCCAGGTTTACACTGGGCTGCGGCAATGAAGCTCACACGATTTCACTCCCGCTGTTCAGTCCCGATTTTGGCTGTGATTAGAGACATCTGTGCAGGTTTCTGCACAGATGTCAATGTAAATCGTGGGCCAAAATCGCAAAAAGTAGTACAGAAACGACTTTTTAAAATTGGTGCAGCGTCGCACCGATTAGGAAGGTGCAAATGCTGCCGATTTGACATTTCAAAACGCACCAGTGTGAACCAGGGCTAAAACACACAAAACCCACCCTTCAACACAACCCGCCCCGCAATAGCGAGGTAGAATCTGACAATTACATTCTCCCTCGGCGTTTAACAGATCGTTGGATACTGCATTCGACAATCTGTGCATGCGCCGTGTTGACGTCACGCCAGCTGATCAACATATCAGCTAGAATGACATTGCGTACTGCGCATGCACAGACCCATTGGAGGCATTTTTAGACAGAGGGCTTTTCTCGATCAAACACCGGCTGACAGTTCCAGTGGGTGGGGCCGAGCACTGCCGCTGACTTCAGCCAGAGAGAAGATAGACAGCCGAGGAGTTGCATGATTGCTGGGAGCCGATGTGTTGGCGGTACAGATCCGCATGTTTATTAATCCTGTATAATAATAATTATATAATGCAAACACATGGGCACTTATTGTAATATTACAGGAGGGCTATGAGCATTTTATATTTAATATGAGAGCATTAAGGGCTGGGGAGGACACAGGAGCAGAGAGGAGACAGAGCAGAGCTGTGGATGACGAAGGCACGTAAACTGACCACGGTGCCAGGGCTCAGCAGCCACGATACACCGTGGTCAGCTTACAAAGGGAAGGGTATAGCCAGGCAGGATCAGACGGATATTTATAGGTGATACAGGGGTCCAAACAACACGGCACAAGCACTGTTCTGTATAAAATGCTTTGAAGGGCCCTTTCTCACGGGCGGTTCTGTTTTTAGACATCCGCTGCAACTTTAAAGAGGAAGTAACCCCCCTGACCCCCCCCCCCCGAAAAACCATGAAAAAAGAAAACTGTAAGAGAAAGGCATAATGAGCTAGTATGTTCCCCTCTGCCGACATGTCCCCTCTGAGCTTCTTCCGGGTATCGCCGCTCCGGCGCTGTGACTGGCCAGAGCGGCGATGACGTCACTCCCCGGCAAGTGCCAATTCTGGGTGGAACGCCGCTTTAAGGAGTTGCTCATGTTGTATGCATACAAGGTGTTCTCTCATTGGACAAGGGTAGGTTCTGGCGTTGCTGCCCACCTCTTCCAATCAGAGAACCCCTTGTAGTCATTGAAAAACATGCCTGGTGGTCTGTGAATGGTAGCAGTGTTAAGCAAGCATCCTCCTGTGGTGTGCAGAAAGGAAGCTGCTGGCACAGAGCCTGGAAATGGCTGTATGTAGCACAGACTACTACACTGGTTTTCAGCATCTCCGTGGCCCTCCACATATCAGCTGTGAAGCCTCACTATTATGTTGCTTTGTGACTTTTTGGGGTTCTTGCACACGTTTTTCAGTTTTTTTTTTTTTTTGCATATATCTGTAGACTGTACAGGTGGTGTGGGGGTGTAACAAGTTCAGAAAGGTTAATTTAGCCATTAACCACTTCAATACCAAACACTTATTTACCCCCTGCCTGCCCAGGCCAATTTTTAGCTTTCGGCGCTGTCACACTTTAAATCACAATTGTGCAGTCATGCAGCACTTTACCCATGAATTTTTTTTTTCCACACACATTGCTTTTTTTGGTGGTATTTAATCACTTCTGTATTTTTTTTTGCAAAATAAACTAAAAACACGTGCAGAGCAATACAGTGAAACCTTGGATTGCGAGTAATGCGGTTAACGAGCATTTCGTAATACAAGCACTATTTTATTTATTTTTTTAATCCTGACTTGGTTTGGGAGTATTGTCTCGCAAAACAAGCAGGGTTCAAGCCACAGCGGTGTACAGTACCGCGTGTGACCTAAGGTAGGGTGGCGCCAATGCAGTTTGGAAATACTCAGTTTCCGAGCCTTGCTGAGGTTTTCCGAGTTCAGCCAAGCTGTCCCAGGGCCTTTCTGAGTTTTCCGAGGCTCTCCGCAGCCCCCCCCCCCCCACCTCTGGCCACATGCAGTATTTCATGAAGTCAATGCGGAACAAATAATTTTAGTTTCCATTGACTTCTATGGGGAAACTCGCTTTCATATGCGAGTGCTTTGGATTGAGTATTCTCCTGGGACGGATTATACTCAGAGGCGCCTGCATTTTTTTTTTTTTTTTCTCTTGCATATCTTGGAGATTGCTTCTGATTCACTGCCTACACACTGGACTTCCTTCACTCTTCCCTCTCTTGTTTGCCACAGCGCACAGCTGTGGAACTACAAGGACTACATAGACTTTATTGTAGCAGGATCCACTGTAGATTTTTGCGCCACTCATATATGTCTGCCAAAACAGATTTATATGGCCATTTTAAGACCCCTTTCACACTGAGGCGGTTTTCAGGCGTTCTAGCGCTAGAAATAGCACCTGTCAAGCGCCTGAAAACCGCCTCCCATTCATTTCAGTGTGACTTTTCACACTGGGGCAGTGCGCTTGCGGGACGTTAGGATAAGTCCTGCAAGCAGTATCTTTGGGGTGGTTTGGGTGTTTCCAAAATGCCCTGCCCATTGAAATTAATGGGCAGGCTTCCAAAGCACCTAAAAAGCGTTTAGGAAGTGATGCAACACGGGCGCTTTTAACTCCTCCTTTGGGGTTAAACATGCCCCGCTAGCAGCTGAAAAGTTCTGCTTAAACAGCGCTAATGTGCTGTTAAAACGAGCGGCGCTTTAGCGCTAATGTGGCTGCAGCCCCAGTGTACAAGACCAGTCATTCTGACATCTGTGGCTGGAGCACATTTGCAAAAACCTGATCGAAGAATGATTGTGTTGATTAGTCACAAAATGAATGCATAGCCCTATAAGGCCCCTTTCACGCTGACGGACCGATCAGGTCCACCTGTTGATTTTTTTCAGGCAGCGCAGACCTGATTGGACCACTCGTAGCTCTTTGTGTCTGCTGACACCCACCGGCATCCAATCCGGTCTGCTAAAAACACAGTTGGGGATCCGCTCCCCAGCGTCCAGCAGATCAGATGACAGTCTGATGGAAATCTACAGGCAGTCTGTTTCCATGTGACCATTCCATAGAAAAGAGCGGGCTGTGTCTGAGTCCGCTCTGCATAGCGGAGCAGACAAGGACCTCTCATCTGCCTGCTCTGTGGGGATCAGCAGACAGGTCCCTTGCTGAGCAGGCAGATCTGCTTGGCCGGGTCCGCCCTGTCAGGTTCATAGTGAGCTGTCTGTTTTTTTCTGTTACGTTGTACGTTTTAATGTGTTTGGTCCTGAATTTACAAAAATCATTTTTGATATGTTTCTAGTTAAGAAAAAGAACAAGATGTCCAAAATTCGACGGAAGGTTACAGTAGAAAATACCAAGACCATATCGGATAGCACATCACGTAGACCAAGTGTTTTTGAGAGGCTTGGGCCTAGCACTGGTAGCAGCAGTGCAGAGGTAAGAGCAGAAATCCTTTCTAAACAAAAGCATTTTATTTTTATTTCAGCTAAACGTGATCTGATTCCATACTTCCCATATTTACAGACGCAGTGTCGTAACTGGATGAAAACGGGAAACTGTTCTTATGGTAATACTTGCAGATTTATTCATTCACCGAGAGGAAAAGGATTTAGTGGATCTTACAGAAGGTAATTTGCATATTTTTTTTTACCCTTTCAAATTACTGCTTTTTATTGCGTTGAGAGGATGTGTGTAGTTTACTATCCTCAATATATCAACTTTTCTGTCATGAATTCTCAGTTATGTTTGCCAAAAGTAGCGTACTCCTAGTACTTCACTGAGCTGGAGTGTCTCCTTGTGAAATTTTGTTACTCGCCATTCTCTGGGATCTCACTGGAAGCAGCGTGTCATTAACCTCTGTAATCGGGAAACGTGGAGGTAAAGTATATGTGCTAACTTTTTTTCTTTTTCTTTTTAGGCTTTTCCTGTGAACTGTAAAATCTCAATTTATGACAGGGGGTGGGATCTGATGTATTTAAAGGACCTTGCACTTCCAAGCAGTTCTAAGTCCTGGTTCACACTGATGTGGTGTGGGATACGCATCGATTTCCGTGCGTTTCCATGCACCACATCAATCTCACTCCGTTCATGAGAACCACTGAGTGTCGGTGTTAACGACACCCCAAATATGGGTTGCTTAATGCAGTGCGATTGGCTGAATCAGGTGAACACCCATGTGATTTGATTCCAGTGTGGCAAAAAGTGCATGCACCTTTGTGTGGTGCGATTTGAACCATACAAAGTTAATGGGCTCAAATCGCACTGTGATTTGAACAGGAATGCAGTGTGATTCCTGTCTGAATTGCATGCGGTTTCCCGCACTGCATCAGTGTGAATCAGTACTTAAAGTGGATGTAAACCCAATTAATGAAATTTGAGCTGAGCACATATATCTGCAGTATTATGTTATCTCTCTTAAGAGCAAAGTCCCATAGCTCTCTCCTTAACAGTTCCTCTATTATCAGCCAGATAACTCCTGACACATCAGATAAAAGCAGCCTGACATTTCTGTCAGGGGAGGTTGCTGAAATAGATTAGCAGGGAGCTGGCCCTGTTACAAAACACCTCTGAGAGTCTCTGCCTATGTGGAGAGGGGGTTTGTGCCTTTCCTACAATCAACAATTTTAGCTATCTTGGCTTTATGCCCAGACATCACACTCTGTGTTAAAAAGGAAGAGAAAATCTCTGAACACAATCTGAACTTTCTAAACAATATATGAATGTGAAGACAGCAGATATACATGTAAAACTTATGTAGAGATATTTGTTTCATCTTTGTGTGTCATCTGAGACTGTTCACTTCACTGGGTGTATGGAGGGTTTACATCCACTTTAGGGTGTATATCTGTTTTTTTTTTTTTTCTTTCCTTCTTAAAATAATCAATGTTATACTTGCCTGTTGTGTTCAATGGTAGTGCACCGAGTGGCCCCTTGTGCCCTCCTCTGGGGTCCCCCATCGATGCTCTGCTTCCCCATTTTTTTTTTTTTTGGTGCCCTTATAGCAAACTGCACTATGGGGGCATTTGTGTGAGGAAACTCACAAGGTAGACTGTGTGGGGTTGATTTACATAAATTAAAAACTATAGTATATAAATATATAATATGCTATTAAAAGCCAGTGTAAAGAGTTCAGTTTTTACCATGATAATCTGCACATAAAGATCCAAGAGGAAAAAGAAACCAAAGTTAAAATACATATAAGAAAAAGAAAACTTTATGTATTTCCACTGTTTCAGACAAATTGGGTTAACACCTACTTTTATATTTGTTGCATACCCCTATTCACACCGCGTAACTTGGTTATCTTTGTGAGGGGGCTGAGTAGCTGTGTTTTGTCACAATTTAATGTCTGTACCGCTCTTCTTTATCAGTTGTAACTAGATTTAAACACTTTGGGGTTCATTTACTAAAACTGATGAGTGCAAAATCTGTTGCATCTCTGCATAGAAACAATCGTCGTCCAGTTTTTTTTTTGTTAAAGCTTAATTGAACAAGCTGAAGTTAAAAGCCGATTGTCTACAATGCACAGCTGCACCAGATTTTGTACTCTCCAGTTTTAGTAAATCAACCCCTGTGGTTGTCTGGGAGGAGCTGATCCTTTTTTTATCTTCAGAGAATGCATTAGGGTAAAAAAAAACTTATGCCTTTAGAACCACTTGTAGCACTCTTAAAGCATTCATGCACATGGTTTAGACCAGTGGTTCTCAACCCTTCTAGTGCCGTGACACCTTGATAACATTTTCCAAGTTGTGGGGACCCCTAACAGTAAAATTATTTTAGTAGCGTGGGTTGTCAGCACCCAAGGCAAGAAAATTTATTTGTGCCCCAAACCCATGGACATTTAGTGCTCCCTGAGTCCCTTCCACTAGTACAGTACCCCTTCTGGTACATTTTAGGATGAACCCCTCTTTCTCTTTGTTCTCCTTACTTTCCCTTTTATCTCTGTCTATCCTAATTTCTTGTTTTTCCCCCCATC
Source organism: Rana temporaria (assembly GCF_905171775.1). Taxonomy (NCBI): domain Eukaryota; kingdom Metazoa; phylum Chordata; class Amphibia; order Anura; family Ranidae; genus Rana; species Rana temporaria. The sequence goes on from NC_053490.1 coordinate 143,844,419, forward strand.
CCTCTCTCTAGCCGTATTTCTTTTTCTTTCTCTTATTCTTTCTCTCCCTTTTTCTTTGTTGCTCCCCCTCTTTTCCTCTCCCTTACATTATTCCTTCTCTTACTCCTTGGTGGAGGGTGGCGGGAATGGGACAAGTGGCAGTGCTGGCGGGGAGTTGGGGTTAGTGGCAATGTTGGGGGGAGTTCTGATCAGCCAACTTGGGTGCTCTTGATCAAGGTCACCTGCTGATCTGAGAACTGTGGTGGGGACTTTTAATGGCAACTATAATCACAGGTAGTGTTACTCACTGTGCCTCCGACTTTGTGGTGTTTCGTAGCAGTTCGTAGCAGTGACACTTATGCCGAAATCAAAAGATAGGGTCTCGTCCAGCCCCTCCCACTTCACATTCCTCACCAGTCAGCTGACCTCTAGTCTCTGCCCCCAAGCCAATCCGTGAACTGAATGGGCGACTGCGAAGAGGCTGAGTGGGTGGCTGTGGGCTCCAGGAACAGCCCAGCTGGGTGTCCACAGGCTCCAGGGACAGCACTTCTGGGTGGCTGCAAAAAGGCTGGGAGAGCAGTGTGGGCTTCAGGAACAGCCCAGGATATGGTGACCCTTGGCAAATCATCATGTGACCCCCAAGGGGGTCCCGACCCCCAGGTTGAGAACCACTGGTTAAGACTTTAGAACAGTGATTCTCAACCTGGGGGTCCGGACCCCTCCGGGGGTCAAATTGCTATTTGGCGGGGGATCACCAAATTCTTGGCTGTTCCTGTAACCCTCAGCTGTCCATTCAGTTCACGGTATGGCCTGGGGGGGGGGGGGGGGGCGCAGAGACTAGAGGTCAGCTGACTGGTGAAGGAGGGGCTGGAGGAGACCCTATCTCCATATTTCGGCATAGGTGTCACTGATACGAGACACCACAGAGCTGGAGACACAGTGAAGCCAGAGACAGTGAGTAACACTACCTGTGATTAGAGTTGCCATTAAAAGTCCCCACTACAGTTCTCATATCAGCAGATGACCTTGATCAAGAGCACCCAAGTTGGCTGATCAGAACTCTTTCTCTCTCCCCCCCCCCCCCCTCTCCCAGCACTACCACTCATCCCATTTTCCCCCACCAAGGAGTAAGAGAAGGAATAAAAATAGAATACATTGAAGGGATAGGGAAGAGAGGGGGAGGAATAAGGGAACAAGACAGAAGTCTAGAGACATGGATTTGGGGGGGGGGGGCAAGAAATTGGGATAGAGCGAGATAAAAGGGAAATTAGGAACAAAGAGTGGTACATCCTAAAATGTACCATAAGGGGTTTTAATACTGTACGAGTGGAAGGGACTCGGGGAGCGCTAAATGTCTGTGGATTAGGGGTGCAAATTGCTTGCCTTGGGTGCGGACAACCCAGGCTACGAAAATTTTACTGTTAGGGGTCCCCACAACTTGTTAAATTTTATCAATGGGTCACGCCACTAGAAACGTTGAGAACCACTGCTTTAGAACAGGAGTCTTCAAACTACGGCCCTCCAGTTCAGGAACTACAATTCCCATCATGCTTAGTCATGTCTGTGTATGTCAGTGTGTTACAATGCCTCATGGGATGTTTAGTTCTACAACAGCTGGAGGACTGTAGTTTGAGGATCCCTGTTTTAGAAGAACAAATTTGTGATGGTGGAAACTTTTTAAATGTTTTTATTTTGGTATAGCGTTTACACTTTTTTTGGTCTTTGTAAGACACACACACACACGTCATGTTGGGGTATAGTTTTGAAAATTTGAATAAATTACATTTTTAAGGTTTATATCGTTTAGTGCTCATTTCAATAATCTGTGTTCACAGGTCACCAGATAGGCCAACCGGAGATCTCCGTGAGCGAATGAAAAATAAGCGCCAAGACGTTGAGACGGAGCCACAAAAACGCTCTGCTGAAGAACAAGCCTCCCCCTCCCGGGTATGACTAATCTTTTAGTGAAGCGTAATTGTGCTTCATGTTTCTCTAAATATAATGTAGTGGTGTTTTGGTGTAGTGGAGGCATTTTTTTTTCATGAGTATTCATTCATGATTGTATTACCCTCCTCTCTGGTTGGTGGGCATTGTTTGCTTAAAACTCTGGTACCCTGGTCATCTTTATATTCCCATCCTTTTTTTTTTTTTTTTTTACCCTTTAAAAACTGTCAGTTAAACATTTTACCAGATATTTATGTAGAAGTAGTTTTTAATATGTTCTGTTTAATAGTGTTTTTTACGGCCTGTGTTTACTTCCGAAGGCAGACATGTTTAGAAAGAAGGCAGAAGTGTGAAAGTGGATGGTGCGGATGTAGTTTCTGGGTGCCTCTGCTGCTGTAAATGGATATCAGAGCCAGAAGCTAGTGCATATCGTGTGTGTCTGGGCAAAGTACAGTATGTGTATGCCCTTGTCCCTTTACTTTTTTTCCAGGCATTGTGGAGGGAATTCTTATTCAGGTGGAAGAAATGACAGTCTGTTATAAACAGGGCTTGACAAATCCCAGGCGCTGGGTCTCCATGGCTACAAGAAACTGCGTCTTGGTGCTTGCGCTGCCGCTTGAATACTTCCACACCCCGCTTGTGCCCCCACCCTGCAATGTATCGCTGGCTCTGCTGGCCCATCTGTGAGCCAGGGATCAGCATAGCAGGTGCCGCCGGGTAGAGGGGAGGAGGAAGAGCAGACACATGTCCACTCTTCTCCCCTTGTTGCTGACCTGGAAGTGATGTGTATGACGTTCGGTTCACCATTGACCGTTATCAAGGCCTGGAAAGAATGTAATGCAATAAAATTATGGATTTACTAAAGCAGTAGGGGCATGTAACAGATTATAATAAAAACCAATGGGTGTATCCATTGGAGGTATTTTTACCCTTATGTATTTGGCTCTATTAACATTTAGCATTTTTGGTCCCCGAGCATGTTCGGGTGTCCTTTATTTTCTACAAATCGCAACGCGTGAAGCTTGTTACCTAAAAAGGAGCCAGGAGCTTCTTTTGGGCGACACATTTTGCGCTTTGCAGTTGCTGCACAATTTATGCATGATAATTGCAAAATTGCATTACGTTTTGGGTGCCATTAAAAATGCGTTTTGCGATTGCAGTGCAATTTGTGATTGCAAGCAAAATTTGGGTCTTTTTTTTTTAGTTGAGCAAAAAATAAAAAACCCAGTGGTGATCAAATATCACCAAAAGAAAGCTCTATTTGTTGCATGACCGCGCAATTGTCATTCAAAGTGTGAAAGCGCTGAAAGCTGAAAATTGGGCTGGGTAGGAAGGGGGGAAATGGCCTGTATTGAAGTGGTTTAAGTAGATTTAAACCCTCCCATATTATCCAGTGAAGTGAACAGCCTCAGATGATACACTGGGATGAAACCAATCACCCTACACCCTACCCCATTTTATATGTATATCTGCTGTCTTCACCTTTTAAATATACTTTACAAAGTTCAGATCCTGTTAGATTTTCTCTTCCTGTTTAGCACTGCAGTGAAACTTGGGCATGCAGCAAGACAGCTGATTGGAGGAAAGGCCCACATCCCCTCTCCTCATAGTGAGAGACTTTCAGGGGTGTTCGTCGAGTCTATTTTATAGCAACCTCCCCAACACAAAACTCTGGCTGCTTTTATCATGTGATAGAGAACTTGTCGGACATCATTGTGCTGTTAAAGGGGTTGTAAAGGTTCGTTTTTTATTTTCTAAATGGGTTCCTTTTAAGCTAGTACATTGTTGGTTCACTAACCTTTTCCTTCTAAATGTTTATTTTTCTTTGTCTGAATTTCTCACTTCGTGTTCCTCCTTAGTAAGCTGTTCTGACTGACTAACCTCCAGCCATAATGGCTCGGATGATGGGGAAAGCTTACTGAGGAGAAATAGGAAGTGAGAAATTCAGACAAAGAAAAATAAATATTTAGAAGGATAAAGGTAAGTGAACCAACAATGCACTAGTTTAAAGTGGTTGTAAACTTGTTTTTATAAGTTTTTTTACCTACAGGTAAGCCTATAATAAGGCTTACCTGTAGGTATAAAGAATATCTCCTAAACCTGTACGGTTTAGGAGATATTCCCCCCCGCAATGCGCCGCTGATTGCAGCGCGCAAGCGCAGCTGGGATCCTCGGCTAAAGGACCGGCAGCCGCCGGACCTTGCCGAATTTAAATCTCCCGCGGGAGTGACGTCATCGCCGCTCCAGCCAATCACAGCGCTGGAGCGGCGAACCCCGGAAGACACGCCGAGTCAAGATGATATCTCGCTCGGCGTGGACCAGGTAAGTTCCCTACACCTCGTTTTGAGGCAAGTATTTCATAATGAGCTAATATGCGGTGCATGCTAGCTCATTATGGCTTTTACTTTTCAGTAAAAATAATATCTTTTTTTGCGGGTTTACAACCACTTTAAAGGAACCTATTTTAGAAAATAAAAAACAAACCTTTACAAATTTGCACAAAGCATTACGATGACTGTAGGTAAGCTGCTCTTAGTAAAAGAGAAATACCATTATCCACCCACTGCTTTTTAGTAGGTATCGCAAGGGCACCCAATATCGAGCATTTAACTTTCTGGCTGAATACAGAAGGCGAACGATCATGTTATCGGTACACAGTTGATTTATTTCAACATCTAATGAATCCAGTAAACGCACTATTGGGTCACTGGGAATGGGGATGTTGGTAATCGAAAAAATTTCAATAATGTGTCAGTTTCGGGGAATGCCAGATCATGTGTATAATATAGTCTACCACATTACATTTAGGCCAAATGGGTGTATATCTCCTACCCCAGTCAAACAGTATGGCAGGTGTCCGGGATGCCCGGTGAAGTATGAATTGATATAGCCTGTGAGATGCTGATAGGGAGGAAATGGAGCTGAGAGCAAGACCATATATTTATTACATACACTATATTCCCAAAAGTATTGAGGCAAATTAACTTTAATGGCATCCCAGTCTTGGTCCATAGGGTTCAATATTGAGTTGGCCCATTCATGTAAAGGGGAGCCCAGCATATCAAGGAGCATAAGCATTGATTTAGTACAATTTTTATAGTAAAACCCGAAAGTCTCCACTTCTATTAATAAGCGCCATTAGGGACTGTAGTAAATCAGTGGTATCTCCCAAATATATTTAGGTACCATTGGCGTATAAGGATATTTTCTCCTCCCAACAGACCTTTGCAAAAGCCTATAAGATTGGGGGCCCTCATAACCATGATGGCTAGGGGCTCCCTGACGAATATCCTTGTGTAGTAGAAAGGGAGGAGAAATAACATTAATGCGAAGCCTAGAACTTGGGCCATATTGCTTTTAACATGTTGGAGTAAATGAGTGAGTGAAAAACTTGTAAAGCGCAACACATGCGAACTGAATCGCCTCTGGACTTTTCGAAATGAAATGTCAAATTTTTCATTTGAATTCTGCTCAGTCTTTGAGCTCACTATCCACTAGTAAAAAGGCTTTTTTTTTTTTTTTTTTTTTTTTTTTTTTTTTTTTTTTTTTAATTATTGATCTTTATCCACCCTGGAGCTCACAAATTATTGAAAACGCAAACATTTTTAATGAAAAACTTTTGAACAAAATTCTCCTAGTGTATGGCCAGCCTTAGGATGAGGCAGGAATACACTGGACCGGGAAGGAAAAGTCGAGATTTGCACGTAAAATCGCCTGCCTATGTCTTTGTATCCACTGCACATTTTCACAAAATAATTTTTTTTACTAAAATACATTCATGTGGATATAACTAATATAACAATTGACTGATTTCTCTAGATGTGTGTTTGTGTTCATTTGTTGCATGGACATGTAATTGTACATGCATGGTTCAACCATGTCTTGTCTTTTTTCCCATAGAAAGAGTCTTCCAGGGGAAGACACAGAGAAAAGGAAGATATCAAAATTACTAAAGAGCGAACTCCAGACAGTGACGAGGAGGGTGGTGAATGGGAAACCACTAGAGAAGGTGAGAACATGGAAACAAAAAATTTGGGGCATTGGTATTTTATCTTTTTATAATTCTTTACACAAGAATTGGACAACATATTTATTTAGCGATCGATGTCTTGCACTGTGGTTGATTTTTGGTTTTGAATTTTGGGTGGCACAAAAATATCTGAAGCCCCTTTTTTTTTTTTTTTTTTCGGAGTCTTTTATGCGTTTGCAAGGACTGACATAAAGGAAGACAAAAGCTTACTGGCTAGTGTGCTCCATATTGATTTATTTTCCTGCTGAATGTGAATTACAGAGGAGGGTATATGGAAACTTCCACAAATGTAACATCAGTTCTTACTATATAGTGCCTTTCCATTATGAGCATCATAATGGAAATACTTAAAATTCTAATTGTACGTACTCTGCCTATTTTATATTTCAAGCTTTTACCAATTGCAATCAGGTGTTCTTCTTTTTTTTTTTTTTTTTTTTTACACAGTTGACCAATGTGGAAAAATTAGTGAGTATGAGGTAGGATAGAAAAACCTTTATGAAAAACCCTATAGTGTTGTTGGGAAACTTTTGTTAAAGGCATTGGTTCATGTGTGTGCATTCGGCCATATTAATGTAATACTTTTGGGGTTTGCTTAAAAAAAAAAAAAGGGGAACAAAAAAAAGAAGAAAAGTGCTGCACAACCTTCATGAATAATCACTGTAATTTTGTGTAATATGTTTAATTCCTGTGATTGTCAACTCCATCCAGTTACCATAAAGCTGTATTTTCCTGAAATGCCCCAGCAAAAAAAACTTATGGCCACTGGATGGAGCTGATGATCCTAGAAAGTAAACCTATTACACAGGATGTATTTGTAACGGCGTGGGGATGCTTGAGTCATTTGCAGGGCAATAAAAAAAAAAAAAAAAAAACTTTTTTTTTTTTCTGTTTTTTCATAGACCCCCGTAGTATCTTCATGTTAGAACATATTAGTGTTTTTAGAGCGTTTTCATAATGTAGAAATTTGTGTGTGGTGGGATTTGGGGGAAGAGGGTTGGAGTCATAATCTCACAGATTTTTTTTTTAGTGCTGTCTGTGTCTTCACTGTAGTGTTATCTCCCTCCTGTATTGGTGACCATATATGAAATGAGAAGAATCCCTGCACAAGGGAGACGGACTGCTGAAACACTGAACATGAGATTTAACCCTTTCCTACAAGGCTCTTGTTGTTGCACATGTTCTCTGATGAATTTATTTAACTTTCTGTTCCTCTGCCCAGTCATGGGAACTGCCTTTGTTAAAGTGGTTCTAAAGGCAGATGTGCATTCTATGCATTAAGGTAAAACAAAACCTGTGTAGCTTCCCCCCGCCCCTCTTATACTTATCAGAGCCTGATCTTGGTTCAGTGCCGTGCCCGAGAGCAGCGTGTCTCCTCACTAGACGTCAAGGTAGCAGCGGTTGCTGTTAACTGCTGCTGCCAATCAAAGCCAGCGAGGGGGAGCGCAGGGGGTAGAGGTGAGTCTCATTGGATGCACATGGCGTGGCTCAGGAGCAAGCCCACGTGTGCCGTCATAGCAAGCGTGTTAAATGTAGTTAAATATGTTTTTTTTTTTTTTTTTTTTTTTTTTTTTTCTGCACCAGAAACAGAACCAGCCACCTGAGGTGTTTCCTATATCTGGCTGCCTGCTGCATAGTGTAGAAATCGGCACTGCTAAGGTTCACATCACCTGCTGCTTCCCTGCTATTTCTGCCCCTCCATTTATAGAGCTCATAACATAATTTCTCAGAATGCAAAGTGCTCTGAGATTATCGGAGATGGAGCCAGTCTTTCATTCACAGAATGCTTGGTGTTCTCTGACAGGGTAGTATGAATTCTATGGATGGAGGAATTGGGCTGATGGAGCAGGCAAGTGGTATTTGCTGCTAATGATGTTAAAGCGGAACTAAAGTTCCAGATTTAAAGACTGCGAGCAGGCATGTAATTGGTGGCTCTTCTGCAATATAATAAACCTACCTGCTTGCTTAATCTTCTTTGGTATGTACACTGAGCTGTGCAAGCTTTAACCCCAGCACTGCTGAAAGATTAATTCTCTGAGGAGAAGATGCCCACACTAAGCAGCAGTCGGACAGACCTGGGACACACTTGATTATGGGTAAGATATGCTCCTGGTGTTGCATAGCAAAACAAGTTTAACCACATTTTAGCCTCTCATTATAAATCAAGCTCATTAATTGATCTTTGGTGATTTGTGTATACATGGTGGACCTATTTAAATGTTTTCTTATTGATAGTAAAATAAACTTATATTTAATTGGAGCACCTAGACTTGAATTCATAGTCGATCTAGTCTTGTGACCTGCTGCATAATTTAATCATTTCGCAACATCATTAAAGGGACTTCCACCATCAGAACTTATAGAAAGCTGGGCCGGGGACTACTCACACTCCTTGCTGTTACATTTATTTGACCACAAGCTCCCTTGCACAGTAGGGTAGGGTAGGTCTATGGGCTTTATTTCAATTTAAGCATACAAGAAGTGTCAATTGTAATTAGCTTCAATGCTCCTGCTGTTTGACTGTAACGAGGCTACAAATCCATATGTATAATATGCATAGCTTGTCTTTATATTTTGATGTCTTGAAACAAGTCTTTTGTGATTTAAGCAGTGGGAAGAAACTTTTCCTTAGGAAACTGATTCACGATAAGATCATTGGCGGTATTCTCTTTAGGGTAGTTGAGTAGATGCTTCTTGGTGTCCCGTTTTGTTTTAGCTCTGCATCTCTTCTATTAGGTAATATTGTCTTGGGGTGTGAAAGTATAGGCACCCACCAAGCAATTTTTTATTTATTTTTATTTATTTTTTTAAGTGTATTTTGTGCGTGTACTCGAGAGAGGAGCCGGACTGCAGGAGTTGGGAGTAGGCAGGCCTCCCCCAGAGGGGGTCCTCCCACACAGCCCGCCCTACCTGCTTCGCTTTGAAGCCCAACGGGGCAGAGGGACTCCCTATAAGGGAGTGAGAGGATCTAGCCCGCTCAACCAGTGGTGGTTTTTGTGGGAGGGGGGTGGGCGTACTAAGCGCAGGCTTACCTCACATAGCACACCCACCGGGAGCCGGGCTGAGACCACCAAACTCAATTCACATGTGGCTGAGACCGGGATCCGAACCCCTAGCTGCAGAGGTGAATGGCTTGTCAGCGCAGTGCCAATCGCGTTGAGCCACCGCAGCTCCCCTCCACCAAGCTATTTAATAAATGTTCTGAGCTCCTAAACCCATCAAAAATACAGAAGTTGTTTAAAGTGGAATTCCACCCAAAAGTGGAACTTCTGCTTTAAGCACTCCTCGCCATTTGGCATGTAATTTTTTTTTTTGTTGGGGGGGGGGGGGGGGGGGCTGTGTACCTTCTTAGTGGGACTTCCTCCGTTCTCCTTTTTGGCTGACTCCTCTCGCCCTAGGTGGCCCCTCCCTTCCAATGATTTTCTGGGACGCAACGCGGGTTCCAGAAGATTGGCTGGCCAATAGCATAGCGCAGGGCGTCCGGCCATTAGCTGTCATGGCCGGGTGCCCACAGTTGCAATGATGGCACAGAGGAGAGAGAGGGAGAGAAGAGCAAGGCTCCGGTCGGCCACATCGCTGGACCTTGGGACAGGTAAAAGTCTGTTTGTTAAAAGTCAGCAGCCATGCTTTTTGTAGCTGCTGACTTTTAATAAACTAAAAACGGGTGGAACTCTGCTTTAAATATCTAATACTGAGACCCAATTAAAAATACAAAGCTTCCCATTTGTCTTCTATTACAGTAGATTCAGATAACGGTGATGGCAGTTATGACTATGACCACGAATTGTCATTGGAAATGAAGCGTCAGAAGATTCAGCGAGAATTAATGAAATTGGAACAGGAGAACATGGAAAAGCGAGAAGAGATTGTCATAAAAAAAGAGGTATTTCTTAATCTTTCAATCCAAAAAGATTGATTGCATATTTCTATGCAAGACAATTGTTTTTATTTTATAAACCATCAAAGTAGCGCTAAACTCACCTAAAGTGTTGTTACAACCTCATTTGCAAGGATAAAAATAAACGAATCCAGTCATACACATGAACTACAATTCATACATAATAAAGTGCCTAAAATTTGAAACAATAGATTAACGTGCAACCAAGCAATCCTGGATCAAGTTTATAAAGGGATAATAGTTGGTAATGGTGGCTAACTTAAGCCGTGAAATTTATAGATTTTAAGGTGGGGAGAAAAAAGGAAAAAAAAATGGTGCGGGATCCCCCCAAAATCCATACCAGACCCTGTCTGAGTATGCAGGCTTGGAAAGGAAGGGGGGCCAGAACCATACCAGAGCACATGCCCTCAACATAGTGGGTGGGGCACTTTGCTCATGTTGATGAGGACAAGGGCCTCTTCCCCACAACCCTGGCTTGATGGTTGTGGGTGGTGCACAGGGTAACATCAGAATCTGGAAGCCCCCCTTGATCCTCACCCCACCATGTGATGAATGAGTTCAGGGTAAATAGTATCCCTACCCATTTAGCAAAAGTCATAAAAACACAAGACAAATGTTCTATATTTAAAAAAAAAAAAATCCCCCAATGTAAATTTATTGTCAATCACGAATGCCAGCCACGGACCTGCATGTAGGAGAGAAAAAATGCCGTCTGCCGAACATGACTGCTCCTGACACTTGCCGTATGACTTGCTTCTCCTCGAAGTAAAAGAGTGTGGTCACCTTGGGAAGTCACCGGGTGACTCTGCCTCAAACTGCCCTTGGAGACCACACCTTATGATGTCATAGGGGCCGAATTGTCCCAACGATTTCACTCAGTGACCCAGCTCCTGCAATGTCATAAGACTGTTCTCGGAGACAACGTCCTATGGCATCATAGGGTGTGGTTTTCATGGTATGTCCAAAGTGACCCCAACCCTATGATGTCATAGGGAGTGGCCTGCTGGGTTATTAAGGGTGTGCTATGGATTTTGGAGCAGACCCCAATGACAGCAGGGAGGACTCGTCATTGCATCAAATGCCCCGATTCTTGCTGTCTGCATCTGGGAGCTTACTGTGTGTACCATGTTGCCGTGGCTGGAGAAATAAACTTCTGAAGCTGTGGATTTTGGAATGAACTGGTGCAGGCTTGATGCAGTCGATCTTTTGCACTTACTTCCTGGAAGTCTTGGATGGGGAGTTATAATTGGGTAGCGCACTGCATCCTGGGAAATGACACACATTTCCCAGGAGCATTAGAGGGACATATCTGGATCCTAGGTGATTCCAAAGGCAGATTTCGTGGGACTGCATAGCAACAGGCATTTCCAGATGAGTAAAACAAAATATTATTTTTTCTTTTTTTAGGTCTAATGAGCACAATAATGAAAAAAAAATTTGGGATGGAAACTCCACTTTAAGCTGGCCAAAGACTTTTTTTTTTTTTTTTTTAGCCAGTAAGCTGAATGGGGGAAAAAATGATTTCTCCATCCACACAAATGAGGTGGATGGAGTAATCGATCAACCTCTGTTGAACAGGAATGGCCACACACTGATTGAAATTAAACTGGTCCCTGTTGAAGCAGCCAAATTTTGGATAGGCTTATGGCCAACGTTAGTCTGTCGTAAGAAAGGTAAAAAGTATTTTTTTTTAAAGCTTCCTTTACCCTAGTGCAGTCCCCTTCACTTACCTCATCCTTCGATTTTGCTTTTAAAATGTCCCTTATTTCTTCTGAGAAATCCTCACTTCCTGTTCTTCTGTCTGTAACTCCACACAGTAATGCGACACTTTCTCCCTGGTGTGGAGGAAGCCTCTTGATGGGGGAGGGGGCGAGCAGGAGTGTCAGGACGCCCACTAATACACAGCTCCTTTCTTTATCTGCAAAGTAGTGTCCTGACTCTCCTGCTCACCCCCTCCCCCCTCAAGAGGCTTTCTCCACACCAGGGAGAAAGTGTTGCATTACAGTGTGTAGTTAGACAGAAGAACAGGAAGTGAGCATTTCTCAGAAGAAATAAGGATATTTAAAAGCAAAATCGAAGGATGAGGCAAGTGAAGGAGGACTGCACTAAGGTAAAGGAAGCTATTTACGGATTTTTTTTATTTATTTTTTTACCTTTAAAACCCCTTTAACCAGTTAACAACCGCCCTATAGACGAAATACGTCTACAAGGCGCGCCCTCTGGGGCTTTCACAGGGGAATGTCCAATGAAGGTCCGGCGGATCACGGTAAATCGCCGCTGATAGCGGCGGTTTACCCCGTGATCGCTCCGTCCAATGACGGGGAGCGATCACTTGTAAACAAACTGGCGTCATGTGATGACGCCGGTTCCTCCCTCCCCTCTCTGTACCGAACGGTACAGTGTGAGAGGAGAGGGGAGGGAGCGGATGCAGCAGCTGTTGTGGGCTGGATCTGTGACAAATGCAGTCACAGATCCAACCCATCCCTCCCTGTGCAATACTCTGCAATACCCCACAATACTCTGCAATACCCCACAATACCCTGCAACGTCGCCTATGGGGATTTTTAAGTAGCGAAGTTTGGCGCCATTCCACGAGCGTGTGCAATTTTGAAGGGTGACATGTTGGGTATCTATTTACTTGGCGTAACTTCATCTTTCACATTTATGCAAAAGAATGAAGAAAAAATACTAAATTTGCTAAATTTTATAACAGAAACAAAGAAAAATTCATTTTTTTTTTTACAGAATTTTCAGTCGTTTTTCTCTTATAGCGCAAAAAATAAAAAGCCCAACGGTGATTAAATACCACCAAAAGAAAGCTCTATTTGTGTGAAAAAAAAGGACGAAAATTTCATTTGGGTACAATGTTGTATGACTGAGTAATTGTCATTCAAATTGTGAGAGCACGGAAAGCTGAAAATTGGTCTGGTTATTAAGTGGGTTTACGTGCCCAGTGGTCAAGTGGTTAAGATACGATGTGTGAATGGGACAACAAAAGCTCCGTTTTGTGTTTGCCTTCTGGTCTTATAGATCTTTGGATTCCTTCTCCTTAGACTTAGTGTTTTGTCTCAGCCTAATTGTGAAGAATTGTAAACACAATTGTGTTCCTGTGGTTGATGAGATTAAATGGCAGATTTTGGAACATAAATATCCTTGTCTTCTCTTTTTTTTTTTTTTTCTGTGCACTTTAGTATCCAGGTTTCCATCCTTATTTATCGATTCAATTTCCCATGACTTGGATGCTTGTATTCATAGATCTAATTCCTAAATTTGTTTCTTGTAGATTTCACCTGAAGTTGTAGCAAAAATGTCTCCCTCACCAAGTAAATCTAGCAAGTCTCCAAAACGAAAGTCCAGCCCAAAGGCCAATAACCCCACCAGCAAGAAGGAAAAGAAGACTTCCTCAGGAGTATCTCCACCTCCTTCAGATTTACCAACCAGGTCAGTTTAAGATTTTTCCTTTTATGAGTCCTGTGTGTGTTTTTAAATGCCAGATCGTAAATTTTTATTCGTACTGTTTTTTTTTTTTTTTTTGTAAAGTTGCAAATATACAAAGCTTTTTAAAATGACAAATAATTAGAGGTGTGATTATTATTTTTTTTTTTTTTTTGCAAAGCACTGCAGTCTAAAATATTATGAAAATAAGACCCACTGTTCTTTTCCAGGAGGGCTGCAATATAAGCCTTACCCTGAAAATCAGCCCTAGTTTAAAATGCTTATAAAATCCTATAATTCACTCTATTACAGTATTATATCATTTACAATGTGTGTTTTTCTGTAATTGTGCCAAATACCTTCAGTACGGTGGCACTCAGCTGACCTTCCGCTGCTCTCCTCCCAGCTGTCAGTGGCAGCTGGAAGGAAAGGCGAGGTGGGAGAGAAGACAGCACATTACATAAGACCTACCCCGAAAAAGAGCCCTACTGTGTCTTTTGTTAAAATTAATATTATTTTTGGGGAAACATGGTAGTAAAGCTTGGACTAAAAAATTGCATTCACGGTGTCATATTTGACACATATCGTCATATTTGAATAATAGAGTGCAGAAAAAGTAATCAAGTTATTCTGATTAGAGGGTTTTCAGAAGGAATTGGTGGGGGGAAAAAAGGTTCCCTAGGTCTGGGAATTGGGAGCCTAGAAGAAAAGTGCCACTCCCCAAATTTTTTCATACTTGGAGAGGCAACCCCTAGCCTTGTATGTCAATTTTATGTCTAAACCTTTTTCAGAGATTGTGGAGAGAATCCACTGAAGGGCCACAGACAGATTCCATCATTTTTGGGTGAAGTTTGTTCTGGAGAATTTTGCTGTATTTTTTTGATTTTTATTTTTTTCTTATCCTGGTTCTCTTTCTGTAGTTTCTCGTTCCCTTTGTACCCATTCTGGTGTTTTAATTCTCCCACCCATCTCTGGGTGTTCCCCATTCTACAAAATGTTATTTACAATTCATTCAGGGCCATTCGGCACCAGTAGCCAAAGTAACTACTTGGTACTTTCAACAATGAAAAAGCATGTGACTAGCTCAATGTGATAGTGCAAAGCCACATACAAGAAGGCCATGGCTCAGTGAAAATAAAGTGACTTACACATACTTTACTTTGTTGTTGGCTGCTAAATAAAGAGAAAATAGACTGATGTATGTTGCTGTAGATGCAATACCTTTAATCTGGCTCTCTCCCCTACCAGTTGGATGTTCTGTGTACAGGATGAATGATTGCCAGCATTATTCAATCCACTTTTTACTGTGAGCTCAAACTGTCAAGGACACATGTCACTCTGGTCTGGCTCACAATACTGCACTGAATGGGACTCGCACATCATATGAGTATAGTTGTAAACCCATTTAAAAAATAAAATAAAAACCCTGCAAGACAAAGGCATAATGAACTAGTATGCATAGCATGAATTGCTTACCTCACATTGAAGCCCCTCCTTGTTGCACCCCCCCACCCCCCCTCCCGGCTGGCAAAATCTCTCCCAGGGGTTACTTCCGGGTATCACGTCTCCTGCGCTGTACTTGGCCGGAGCTGCGATTACGTCACTCTCGCGCATGCGCCCAGGAGCTGCCGGTAACTGCACACTGACTGATGCTTTAATGCGCGTATGCCAATGACATCGGCACAGGAGATATCCTGGGTAGCTACAGGTAAGCCTTATTAAACAATCCAGAGTAGACACACAGACAAAATTCTCACCGCTCCAGGTAAGCCTTGTAGATGATCAAGGGCTGTTGAACCACCAGGGTGCTAACAATGCTGATAATAGCAAAAATAAAAGGACGAAAGCTGGACAGCCGCACTCCAAAATTTCTTAAAAAGAGATGTCTTTATTTTTCAACTGTGCATACAGTCACTGCAAACCCACAACAAACAGTATGGCCAACGCGTTTCGCACTGGCAGTCAGTGCGAAGTCATGGCTAATCCATGACTAAGCACTGACTGCCAGTGCGAAACGCGTTGGCCATACTGTTTGTTGTGGGTTTGCAGTGACTGTATGCACAGTTGAAAAATAAAGACATCTCTTTTTAAGAAATTTTGGAGTGCGGCTGTCCAGCTTTCGTCCTTTTATTTTTGCTAAGCCTTATTAAAGGCCTACCTGTAGCATAAAGTGGTTGTAAAGGGTTTACAACCACTTTAAGTGGAAACACCCATGCCATCAAGGGACATTTTTAAAAGAATTATATATACGCTACTTTGCAAACGTGTTGGGCAGGTGTGAAAAAATGCTGTAAATTAAGAATGCTTTAAAAAATAGAAGTGTTTATGTATCAGTTTTATAGTTGTTATTAACAAAATGGAAAGTAATTGAACAGAAGAGAAATCCAAATCAATATTTGGTGGGGACCACCCTTTAGTTTCACAACAGCATCAATCCTTCTAGGTACACTTGCACACAGTTTTTGAAGGAACTTGACAGGTAGGTTGTGCCAAACATCTTGGAGAGCTAACCAAAGATCTTCTGTGCACGTAGGCTGTCTCTCTCTTAATGTAATCCCAGACACTCTATGTTGAGATCGGGGCTCTGTGAGAGCCAAACCATCACTTCCAGGACTCCTTGTTCTTTATACGGAAGATAGTTCTTCATATTGGCTGTATGTTTGGTGGTGGTGTCTTGCTGCAGAAAATTGTGGCCAATCGCACTCCTCCCTGATGGTATGGCATGATGGATAGGTATGTGCCTGTATTTCTCAGCATTGACGACACCATTGGTCCTGGCAATCTCCAGCTCCATTTGCAGAAATACAGCCACGAACTTAATTAATATGAATGGTGTTGTGCAGTCCCTAGGCATGGATTAAAGCATAATGTGAAATAAATGCCTCAAACGGTATTATAAAGCAAAGAAAACAAAATTGTAAAATAAATGCATGTGTATTAAATAAATGTCAAAAACTTCAACATCAACAAATTGGTGTCCATATAAGGTTAAATGTGGAATCCATTTCTGTGATCTGTAGGCATTCATTGTGAACATTTTGAAGTAAAAGTTGTGTGCTTGCACTGCTGGATATCTTGGGATATCGAAGTGAAATGAGTATGATGTGTCTTCATCTGCTGCATTACGTTTCCTTGACTGACCACTGCGTCTACTGTCCTCAACGTTGCCTGTCTTTGTGCTTCTTCAAAAGAGCTTGAACAGCACATCTTGAAACCCCAATTGGCTTTAAAATCTTTGCCCGGGACAGATCTTGCTGATGCAGTAGATCTTCCTTGTTTCTGTGCTCAGTCTTATCATGGTGTATGACCTGCGACATTAAATTGACTTCCATGATTATCAGTTTTGTCTGTTCCTTACCCGATTTTAAGCCTCTCACACAGCTGTTTCTGTTTTAGTTAATGACTGGGTTTCAACCTACATATGAAATTGCTGATCATTTAGCACCTGCTTGGTATAATTGGTTAATCATACACCTGACTCTTGTGCAGGTGTAAGAATTGGTGCTGGATTGAAACCAAAGTGTAGTCGCACCAAATATTGATTTGATTTATATTTTCCTTCTGTTCGCTTACTTTGCATTTTGTAAATTGATGCAAAATAAACAATTGTGTTTTTTGTGGTTTTTTTTGGTTTGTTTTTTTTATCCTTACTTTACAGCATTTATTCACATTGGCCTAAAACTTTTGCACAGTACTGTTTTTTTTTTTTTTTCCTTGTAAAAATTCAGACATGTTCTAATTATGTGTAATAGGAACACCACCATAACTGTTTGTTTGAAATCTATCATAGACATTCCAAAGGAGCTCAGAGCAAGAAGAAAGGACCCCGGACTCCAAGTCCACCACCCCCAGCTCAAGAAGAAGTTCCTGTTTCGAAGAAACATAAAGATAAGCATAAGACAAAGGATCGTGTTGAGGAAAGAGTCAAGGATGTAAAGGAAAGAGGCAGGGATGTTGAGAAGCACAGAGACCGAAAAGACAGGCAAAGGTTAGCGTTGTATACTGAGTGTTTTTTTTTTTTTTTTTCCATCTTTCTGCAACCTATATTAAATTCTTTGTAATAGCATTACTATTTAGCTGTCCTTTTAATGGCACTTGGGTTGTTACAGGAGATGCTGACATAAGACCCACCCAGAATGGCCTTTGCTGCTTTGGCTAAATTGCTTCCACACATCCCTGGTATGTTTGCGATCTGTGCTCCATAATCTTCAATGGAAGGCAGGTGAAACATGAGGGATCTAATAGATTACCTTTTAGAATCCCTTTAAAGTATAGAGACATTTCTAAGTGTGATTCCTACCTTACTAAATACAAGGAAAACCACTTCCAGGAACATCTCTTATCATACCTGGAAATCTTACTTTGCCTGGTGGGAATGCAGTCAATTCAGCCCAGGAGATGGGCTGCAAATAGGTCTTGACTTAACTTCTAGGCACTCTTTTAAAAGTTGGGTATCGACCTTATTCATCCTCTTTGCCTCTGATATCACAGTCCCTTGTAAAAACCTTTATTGAAGGTATTTCTTATATTGGGTCCCTGTTTCAGCACCTTGTTTTTTGGTTCTCTCTGCCTTGCACAGACCACACTTTGAATTCATCAGGGATGTTCCGCTGAAGGTTTTTACTGGCAAAGTAGCCCATTTAGTAGCTATCTCGTCTAAGAAACGTTTCTAGACAGGCGGCATTGCCTATAAAGGTTTTTTTTTTCATACTTTTGGAGTTCTTCCCATTTTTTTTTTTCATTCATCTCTATTTTATGATTGGGGGGGTTGGTTCCTGGTACCTCATAATTATCCACAAGTGTTTACAGACCCTCCTATTAGTTTAAGGGTTGTTTTTGATTTAGCGAGCGTAACAACCAGTGAGGGCAAGGAGTGTGATATTAGCAGAATTCTTCAGTGGAACTTTAACCATTTAAGCCCCGGACCATTTTGTTGCTAAATGCCCAGGCCAGGTTTTGCGATTCGGCACTGCGTCGTTTTAACAGACAGTTGCGTGGTCGTGGGACGTGGCTCCCAAACAAAATTGGCGTCCTTTTTTCCCCCCACAAATAGAGCTTTCTTTTGGTGGTATTTGATCACCTCTGCGGTTTTAATTTTTTGCGCTATAAACAAAAATATAGCGACAATTTTGAAAAAAGTTTTGCCATTATAAATATCCCCCAAAAACATATATAACATTTTTTTTTTTTCCTCGGTTTAGGCCGATACGTATTCTTCTTCCCATTTTTGGTAAAAAAAATTGCAATAAGCGTTTATCGATCGGTTTGCACAAAATTTATAGCATTTACAAAATAGGGGATAGTTGTATTGCATTTTTATTAATAATTTTTTTTTTTACTACAATTGGCAGCGATCAGCGATTTTTTTTTTTTTTTTTATTTTTTTTTTTTCGTGACTGCGACATTATGGCGGACACTTCGGACAATTTTGACACATTTTTGGGACCATTGTCATTTTCACAGCAAAACATGCATTTAAATTGCATTGTTTATTGTGAAAATGACAGTTGCCGTTTGGGAGTTAACCACAGGGGGCGCTGTAGGAGTTGGGGTTCACCTAGTGTGTGTTTACAACTGTAGACGGGGTGTGGCTGTAGGACTGACGTCATCGATCGAGTCTCCCTATATAAGGGATCACTCGATCGATGCAGCCGCCACAGTGAAGCACGGGGAATATACCTTCCTTTTAGGAGAGACTAGGCAGAAAAAACAGCACTTTAAGTGTTAAAAACACTTCTCTCAGGACAGCACCTCCCAGGGGGCGTGTCCCCCGGGTACATTCCACTCTCTGGAAACATCCAGCCCCAGTTCGTAGACAAGCAGTACAAAAAAAGGAGGGGTGGGTGCTGTGTCCGTCCATGAACTCCGAGAAATGGATTTTACGGTGAGTACAAAAATCCTATTTTTCTCTTCCATTCATGGACGGACACAGCAGCATTGACCTTGGGGATGTCCCCAAGCAGTGTCAAAAAACGTCGAGGGGTGGGAAAAAACACAGCAAACCAAGCTTCACCCCAAAAAAAACAGAGTTCCTCAACCGGGGAACTTCAACCTTAAACTGCCGCCTGTAAAACCTTGCGGCCAAAGGAGGTATCCGAAGATGCACTCAGATCCACCTTGTAAAGTTTGAGAAGGTGTAGATTGACGACCAGGTAGCCGCCTTACATACCTGTAAGACAGACGCTTGATGGCGGAAAGCCCAAGAGGCACCAATCGCCCAAGTCGAATGCACCGTAACCTGAAAGGGAGGCGCCCGCCCCTTTAGGGCATAGGCCTGGAGCACGACCTGTCTGATCCACCTAGAAATGGTGGCCGACGAGACCGCCAGACCTTTCTTAGGACCAGTCACCGACACGAACAGTGAGTTCCGACTTCCGAAACGGAGCCGTAGTAGACAAGTACACCCGTAGGGCCCGAACCACGTGTTCGGGTTTTTCGGCCGAGGACTTAAGGATGGCAAAACTATGTCCTCATTAATGTGAAAAGCCGAAACAACCTTTGGAAGGAATGATGGCTGCGGCCGCAGCATCACTTTATCCTCATGGATGACCAAGTAAGGAGCCTTGCAAGGCAAGGCCGCCAGTTCAGATACCCGTCTGACTGAAGTAATTGCCACCAGAGAAACCACCTTCTGGGACAGTCAACAAAGGAATCTACCGAATGTCCTCAAACGGAGCTTCTTGGATCACCGAAAGAACTAAATTCAAGTCCCATGGAGGTAGTGAAGGACGCACAGGAGGGGCCACATGCCGGACCCCCTGCACAAATGTACGCACCAAGGAGTGCGCCGCCAAGGGTCGCTGAAAGACAGCTAGAGCAGAGATCTGACTCTTAACCGTACTTAAGGCGAGAGCCTGATCCACACCATGCTGTAAAAACAGCAGAATCCGGGACATCACATATGTACGGGGGTGCCACTTCATCTCTTCACACAGAGAGATGTAGGCCTTCCACGTACGATGGTAAATCTTTCGTGAAGTGGACTTCCGTGCTCGTAGCATGGTAGAGATCACCGAGCCCGACAGACCTCGGTCCTTCAACAGCCACGCCGTTAAAGCCAGCGACTGTAAAGCAGGGTGAAAGATAGAATCTTGCAACAGAAGGTCTTCTTTCAGGGGTGGATGCCAGGGAACATCTGCCACCAGACGCACCAGGTCCGCGTACCAGGGACAGCGCGGCCAATCTGGAGAGATCAGGATTGTTGGTATCCCCTCGGCTTCTACCCTGCGCAACAGGCGAGGAAGAAGCTGCAGGGGAGGGAAGGCGTATATTAGGCGATAGTGACCCCAAGGCGCCTCTGACGCGTCCGCCCATGGGTCCCTCGACCTGGTCACGAATCCGATTGAGGCGGGAAGCTAGAAGGTCCACGTCTGGAGTCCCCCATTTTTGGCACAGGCTCTGTAACACTTCCAGGTGTAGCGACCATTCTCCTTGGTCTAGCTTTTGGCGACTTAGGTAATCGACTTGCCAGTTCAGCACCCCCGGAATGTACACCGCCGACAGAGCCGGAACGTAACTTTCGGCCCACCGGAGGATGTGCGCGACTTCCGTCGCTGGAGCCGAGCTTCGTGTGCCCCCCTGATGATTGACGTATGCCGTGGCGTTGTCGGACTGAATCCTGACCGGTCGGCCTTGCAGACCCTGAGACCACTTGGAGAGACACAACTTGATCACTCTGAGCTCCAGTACATTGATTGGAAGGCGGGACTCCTGAGTCCAGCGCCCCTGGGCTGACTGGACACCCCCCCCCCAGCCAGAGAGGCTGGCATCCGTCGTGATCACTATCCAATGACACAGCAGAAACGATTTTCCGGTCCGAAGTACCGGAGATGTCAGCCACCACACTAGGGAGGACTTGACCAGTCGACTCACCCGAATCTGGTAATCCAGAGACGAAGGAAGTTTGTTCCAACGTGACAGTATCTCTTTCTGCATCAGTGTATGAGTGTGGAATTGGGCATACGGAACTGCCTCGAAAGAGGCCACCATCAGACCCAGCACCCTCATGCAAAAGCGAAGCGACGCCCATTACTGGGTCGCCAACCGCTTCACCGCAGATTGCAGAGTCTGCAGTTTTTCCATTGGGGGAAAAACTCTCGCCTCTGAGGAATCCAGGACCAACCCCAGATATTCCAGTCGCTGAGACGATACCAGTACTGACTTCTGGGGCATTCGATAGCCAGCCGAATTCTCTGAGGGCCTGGCAGGTGATGGACACATCCTCTTCTAATTCTGAGCTTGAAGGTCGTCCAGGTATCCCACAATATCGGTCCCGCGCTGCCTCAGCAGGGCCAGAATCGGAGCGAGCACCTTGGTGAAAACCTGTGGTGCCGAGGCCAGGCCGAACGGGAGGGCCACAAATTGAAAGTGGTCCTCTCCGATCGCAAAGCGCAGAAACCTCTGGTGTTTTGCGATTATGGGGATATGCAGGTACGCGTCCTTGACATCCGAGGATGTTAGGAAATCCCCCTGATGGAGCGCTGCCACTACAGAGCGAATCGACTCCATCCTAAATTTTTGCACTTTGACAAAAACAACCGAGGGCTTTAAGGTCCAGGATTGGACGGACACCTTCCTTTTTGGGGACTACAAACAGATGGAGTAAAACCCCTGAAACCGTTTTGTTGAGGGGACCGGTACAATCACTCACCTGACCTGGAGGTTGGAGGAAAAAATATGTTTGGTGGACAAGAGAGAAACTCTATCTTGTACCCCGAGGAAACCACTTCGCAGAACCAAACGGTCGGAAAGAAGAGACCTCAACCGAGCCGTGAATTCGCAAAGCCGCCCCCCCACTCGAGATGTGAGCGGGGGCAGACCTCCATGCAGAGACAGGCTTGTTCGGCTTGCGGTACCAGGTGCGCTTTTGCCCTTCAGCGGGAGCCTTGGCACCCTGAAAACGTTTTCCTGCCGCACTCGCTTGGGGGTAGTAAATGAGGGCCCTTGCTTACGGCGAGGCTCCTTACCCTTCCCAGATTGTGGGAGCAGAGTACTCTTACCGCCTGTGGCATCTTTTATGATGTCCTCCAGAGACGCCCCAAAAAGCCGTTAAAGGATAAATCCACCATGGTCTTTTTAGAAGACTCGTCCGCAGATCAACACTGCAGCCACACAAAGCGGTGTAGCACCGCTGCGTAGGCGGAGGCCCTGGAGAGCAAGGGGAGCGTATCCAAGGCCGACTCGCAGACAAACTTCGGGCCCCGCACCAACTGGCCGGCCAGCAAGTACTTAGTCTGTTCGGCAAGTGTCTGCGGCACCAGAGCCCCGGTCAAAAAAACGGTCTCACCACCGACCCCACCACTGTGAGCATGGAGCGGGCCACAGCCT
Source organism: Rana temporaria (assembly GCF_905171775.1). Taxonomy (NCBI): domain Eukaryota; kingdom Metazoa; phylum Chordata; class Amphibia; order Anura; family Ranidae; genus Rana; species Rana temporaria. Next base: position 143,867,032 of record NC_053490.1, read on the forward strand.
CAGGTCTCCTATCTGCAGGGTCCTTAAATGTGGGAGCCCCTTCCACAGGCAACGTGGTGGCCATGTTCAGTCTGGACACCGGAGGGTCCGCTGACTGAGGAGAAAGCCACTTTTTTTTTTAAAAAAAGGTCCTCCTCAAAGGGGTAACGGACCGCAAAGTATTTTTGGAAGTGCAAAAAAACTTTCTGCAGCCGATCCCATTTCTTAACAGTTTGTCCAGATATGGAACACAAGAAAACACTTTTTGCGGGGCGGCTTGCGAAACCCAAAAGGGACTGACATCTCTGTCTCCGCCGAATCCTCAAGTTCTTGAGTAACCCGCACCGCAGTGATAAGATCCCCAACAAACGCCTTATGCGCTGACCCCGATACAGAGTCATCCTTACTGTCCGTGTGGGCTAGGCCTGCAGCATCTGACATAACGGAACCAGAGCCGGATGCCGCAGCGAGGCCCGATTCCGTGCCAGAGACATCCCCAGAAGAAGGCGGAGGGGGGGGGGGGGGGACGCTTTTTTACCCTCACTGCTTCAATCCTGACCACAAACGCCTCAGGGACTGCCGTCACAGCATCCATGGAGGCCACAGGGGCACTAAGGGTTAACTCTGGCATTTCAGTGAGAGAAGCCTCCGTTCAGATTCCATATTGACTCACTGTCACCCTAGTACTGCCAGGCAGGACCCACAGGCCACCCTTCTGGCCGTGACAGAGAGCAGGGAAGCCCAACCCCCCCCCCCCCCCCAGAGGACTCACTGCCCGACCAGTCTGCAGTGCTGCTGAGAAGCTAAAACGCTGTCTGTGCTGCGCCATCCCTCAGGAAAGTGTGCTTAGGCCGTCAGCGCCGTTATTCTAGTCACTAGAGGCCAAGAGCTGTACCAAGATGGCCGCCGACATAAAAAACAGCCACAGGCTCCAAGAAAATGGCCGCCGCAATTGCAACTGCGCCATAAACGCAGACGGCACTGGCAAAATGGCGCCAAAACTTTTTTTTTTTTAAAAACACACACAGTGATGCCCCAGTGAAACACGGCAACCTATTAGGCCCATGGGTCCCCCCCGCACACATGGCAGTACACAAAGTATTAAATAACACCAAAATAGCACCCACAGCAGCCGTTAGGTCAGACTGAGCCCCCCAGGCGGGCCCCCCACCTCACGGCCATCACCCAGAAACGGGGAAGGAGGGAGAGGAAGGGAGAGAGGAAAGCAGGGCGGACCCTCAATCGACCTCCCCAGGAATGCACCAGCCGAAACCAGGGGGAAAAACGTACCCGTCCTGCGACCACCGGCTGGAGGCATTCCAGACAGATCCAACGTCCGCTTACGGCATGGCTGTCGGCCCGGCACACTGTGACACGGCCATAGAGACCGGTCATGTGTGCTCTGGAACGTGTAGTTCACCGGCCACCCCTGGCATGTCGTGGACGGCCTAGCTAAAGACCGGCACACGCTCGATGGCCAAACATGGGGGGACTTCGAGGATCCAACCTGTCACCCAGTCGGCAGTTGATTATAGATCACAGGATTCAAAAGTGCAGGCAAAAAATCAATAAAAAGTGAAAAAATCACAAAAAAAATCCAGAGCACATGGACTCCAGAAAGGCCATGTCTTCTCCTAACGCTAGGCAGAAAAAAAAATGGGGCTGGATGTTTCCAGAGAGTGGGATGTACCCGGCGGACACGCCCACGGGGGACACGCCCACTGAGAGAAGTGTTTTAAAGCTTAAAGTGCTGTTTTTTAACCCTAAGGTCAATGCTGCTGTGTCCGTCCATGAACGGAAGAGAAAAAAATATTTTCCTTTAACCACTTAAGGACCGCCTCCTGCACATGTACGTCTGCAGAATGGTACGGCTGGGCACAAGCACGTACCTGTACGTCCTCTTTTAAGTACCTGATCCAAAGCTCCGCGGGACCCGATCGCCACTGTCCCGCGATCGGTCCCCGGAGCTGAAGAACGGGGAGAGCTGTGTGTAAAAACGGCTTCCCCGTTCTTCACTGTGGCGCTGTCATTGATCGTCTGTTCCCTGATACAGGGAAAGGCGATCAATGACGTCACACGTCCAGGCCCGCCCCCTACAGTTAGAAACACATGTGAGGTCACACTTAACCCCTTCAGCGCCCCCTAGTGGTTAACTCCCAAACTGCAATTGTCATTTTTCACAGTAAACAATGCATTTTTATAGCATTTTTTGCTGTGAAAATGACAATGGTCCAAAAATGTGTCATAATTGTCCGATGTGTCTGCCATAATGTCGCAGTCATGAAAAAAATCGCTGATCGCCGCCATTAGTATTAAAAAAAATAAAAAATAAAATAAAAATGCAATAAAATTATCCCCTATTTTGTAAACGCTATAAATTTTGTGCAAACCAATCGATAAACGCCTATTGCGATTTTTTTTTTTTATCAGAAATAGGTGGTAGAATACGTATCGGCCTAAACTGAGGGGAAAAAAAAGTTGTTTTTATATATTTTTGTGGGATATTTATTATAGCAAAAAGTAAAAAAAATATATAAATTGTCGCTCTATTTTTGTTTATAGCGCAAAAAATAAAAACCGCAGAGGTGATCAAATGCCACCAAAAGAAAGCTCTATTTGTGGGAAAAAAAGGACGCCAATTTTGTTTGGGAGCCACGTCGCACGACCGCGCAATTGTCACTTAAAGCGACGCAGTGCCAAATCGCAAAAAATGGCCAGGTCCTTTACCTGCATTTTGGTCCAGGTCTTAAGTGGATAAAGCATGTTGTACAGCACAGTGCTTGTGCTGTGTCATTTGGCCCCCTGTATACCCTAAAAAAACTGGCTGATCCTGTCTGTCTATACCCTCCTCTCTGCAAACAGATCACGATTATCATGGCTGCTGAGCCCTGACTTTGTGGTCTGTTTACGTGATTCTGTCATCCGCAGCTTGCTCTCTGCAGCTCTCCCTGTGTCTGTCTCCTCTGTCCTTGGTGTATTTTCTGCTATGAAATGGTCTTATCCCCTCTGTACCTTAATAACCTCTGTGCCTGTGTAATGTAAAATATTTGCCGATCTGTATGCAGCTCCAGGTGCTCAGCTAATTGTCGTCTCTCTCACTCCTCTCGGCTTCTATCAAATGGTCTTATCCCCTCTGTACCTTAAAGGAGTTCTCTGAGCTAAAACTTTTAACCCCTGCTGTGCCCGGGCTGTAAAACTATACAAAATAAACCTTCACTTACCTGCCTACGATCCCCCGTTGTTTCGATATCGCCGTCCCGGTCTCTTCCACTTCCTGGGGGTCGGTGACTCAGTGCGCTCAGCCTATCAGCGGCCGCGACGGGACATTGCTGCGGCCGCTGATAGGCTGAGCGCACTGTGAGTCACCGACCCCCAGGAAGTGGAAGAGACCGGGACCGGAGAACGGGACGGCGATATCGGAACAACGGGGGATCGTAGGCAGGTAAGTGAAGGTTTATTTTGTATAGTTTTACAGCCCGGGCACAGCGGGGGTTAAAAGTTTTAGCTCGGAGAACTCCTTTAACATATGTCCCTGTGTTCTGTAAACAATCTGCTGATCTGTAAGCTCCTCTTCGGGCGCACAGCCAATTCCTCTCCTTGCTTTTCTCTCTCTCCGGCTCACAGCTGCAGTGGACCTGGCCCCGCCCACTGCAGCTGTGAGCCGGAGAAAGAGAAGCGAGGAGAGGAATTGGCTGTGCGCCTGAAGAGGAGCTTACAGATCGGCAGATTTTTTTTACAGAACACAGGGAAAACATGTTAAGGTACAGAGGGGATAAGACCATTTAATAGAAGTGGGTTAACAAGCACTTTAAGCTCTGGGCCACTCCAAAAGGCAAATTTTCTGTGTCTGAAGCCAGTCGGTGGTGTATTTTGTTTGATACCTTTTCTTGCCACTGTATGCACATATTGGAAGTCTAGGGAGACAGTTTATGGTCCGCTGCTATATTAAAAAAAAAAAAACTTTTTTTTTCTAATATCTTAAAATGTATTTGTCCCGCTGGCAGCATCTCTGATCTTTGCTCACAGCCTGGTCCACACTGTGCTCCATTGTTCTTTGTCAGCCCCTCCATCATTACTGCATTCCCTATTGACATGAGAGCTGATAGATTGAAATGCAGAAGAGGGAAACCAGGCGCTGGAAACTCTCAGAAATGAGAAGTCTTGAAGTGCTGAAGATTCTTCAGCAGAATTAAAAGAACAGTATAGCATGTGATGGAATATGCTTGGATTTCTTGTAAATTTTTACATGGTTCTTCGGCTGTGTATCTCCTCAAACGGGACAGATCCTTGGTGCAGGGAGCAGGACAGTTTTACAATTGGCAAAATTTCCTCAATCTAGAACAGTCCCATTAATTGGTATTAATAGTTTATACAGGATTTATATGGTGCCAACAGTCTGCAAAGCGCTTTACAAAACGGAGGGAGACAGTACAGTTACAGAACAATTGCATACAAGAGGAATCTGAGAGCCCTACTCTTTAGGGCTCACAATCTAAAAGGAAAGGAGGGCCCAGTGATACTAAAGATGGTTATTAGTTAGAGAGGAAATGGGCCTCTGGTCAACTGCTGCTGTAGTTTTCTTTGCAACAACAATCTATGGAATTTGGCTCAGTGTTTTTTTAAGACAAATGTCATTCTAAGTTACACAAGAGTTTTCTCATTTTATTTAGGGATACTTCAGAAGGATCTCATAGGCAGAAAAGGTCTCCAAGCCCAGCTGAGCGCTCAGGCAGTAATTCTTCCCATTCAAGAGACTACTCTCCACCTACATCCCGAAGGCGCCACACATCATCGCCAACACCTGTCAAATCCTCCTCTCACAAGCATGGCATCTCCCCTTCCCGAAGGTGAGGCTTTTCTTTCTTTTCAAGATGGATTAGCTGAGGTTTTTTTTTTTAATAGAGTACTTGTACTTAACAAGTGAGAACCTGAAACCTAGGTTCAGACTAGTGCGATGCGTGACTACAGCGCTGGTTCCCGCATCGCTCCTCTCCCGCAAGGCAGTTCACACTGCCTTCTGCGAACCGATGCGGGTGTCAATACATTGTTAATGACACCCCCAGATAGGTTCACAGATCGCAGTGCGAACTGTGAACTCGCACAGGAATCGGATTGCATAGGTGAGAACACCCATGCGATCCTACTTCAGTGCCCATACAACTGTATGGCTGAATTCGCATTTCGGACATCTAAGATCGCACTGCTGGGCTAAAGAGTAGCTTTTGTAAAATGACCAGCCTGTGAGAAGAAAACCTGCAAAAAACTCCTTTGCGTAAACCTCATACCTTTTACATGGTGGTTCTGGTTACAAGCTAAAGTGTAGCATTTCAGATGGCAATATTTGCTATATGGCATGCATGTTTGTGCTTTCAAATGATGCATCTGTCATGCTTTCATGTGTGTACAGGATGTGATAAATCAGGCTTGGAAGTTCTGGCCATTCTATCATTAGGATTTATTAGGTTAAAACCTTGGTTTGGGCTCCTCAACATAGAAAGCGATATAAAAAAACAACCATGTATGTAAAAAATGTTAAAGTAGGCTAAGGCCCCTTTCACACTTGTACGACCTGTCCCACGATTTGGGATGGCAAAGTAGCAGGACAAGTAGTTCCCCATGATTTCCAATGGCAACCATTCATATTAGTATGACTTCAAAGTAGTCCCTGCACTACAGTAGCTTTTTTTTTTTTGTGTGTGTAAAAGTCAGTTTACAAAAGCTATTGCATGTTAACATTCCTTTTAATTCTCAAAAAACCTAAATCACAATTTTATGTTATCGCTAACATGTTTCAACACTTCACTTTCAAAACAGTGATTTTTATGATTAAATGGCAATTATTTTGATGCACTGCTCCAGGAAGCTAAATGTCATTAATTTAGAGGTTAGATCACAATAATTGCGAGTTTCTTCAAGATGATTGCCTATAAGAAGAGAAAAAATTTGTGGAGATTAAATACGAATTTACTCTTTTGTGTCTCGTTGTCAAGGAACTCAGGCTTTGACACTGGTAAACTATAGGCAAGCCCAGAATAACCCCTATGCTACCAACATAGAGTAGGACTGCTGTCCTTCCCCTGTGTGTTTATGTTCATACTTTTGGCACTGAGGCATGCTGAAAGTAGGAGGGGATGGGCTCAGTGTCCGATTTTATGTAGGTGACAGTATACCACAAAAGTTTATTATTTCCAGCATCCCTCAATCAGCCCCAAGAAAAGGATTTTACAGCATAGTCCTATTTGAACTGGCTAGGAATATAATATTATACTATTTTCTAGTCTTAACCAGCAGTAGCAGTTCTGCTTTGAATAATTAATCCTTTTATCTTCTGCTAAAGGCGCTAACTTAGGGCACTTTCACACTGCCAGCGCCCAGGCGTTGGCAATAAAGCTGTGCTTTACCGTCGTATTTGCGGTGCTTTTTGTCCAATAGTGGGGTGCTTTTAACCCCCGCTTTAACCAAAATAAGGTTAAAATCTGCGGGTTTAATGGGCAGGGTTGCTTTAGAGTGCTGCAAAGAAGCTGCTTGAAGGACTTTTTTGAATTCCTGCCAGCGCAGCGCCCCAGTGTGAAAGCCCTCGGGTTTTCACACTGGGATTACAGCTGAGGAATTTTTTCAGGCACTATTTTTAGCGCTGAAGTGCCTGGAAAATGCCTCCAGTTAGAAAGGGGTCTTAAAGTTGGTGGTTGAAAAAATTATGTATGTGCAATTTCCAATTTTTTTTATTTTACATTTGTTAGGTCAGTTTCTCCTGCTGCACGTCATCACTCTCCCATATCATCAAGACATCATTCTCCATCATCACAGTCTGGATCCTCTGTACAGAGACACTCTCCCTCCCCTCGTCGCAGAAGATCTCCATCCCTTCCTTATCACAGGACCTCCTCACCTGCTGGAAGGCGCTCCTCCTCTCCATATGGTACTCATGGATCATCTCCTCAGAGGAGACGAAGTCAGTCCAAACATCACTCCCCAGCTAGAGAAAAAGGAAGACCCGAGAGGGAGAGAACGTCTGCTTCCCAGGACAGGCGGCACGACAGGAGGGATGGTATGTGCTACATGTAAAGTGAATAAAAATGATATATATGTTAAATATGCCAGGATAAAAAAAATCAAAGCATTAACAGTGCTTGATAAGAATTATTTATAAATATTCAATGCTATATTTATAGATATTCTCATCAAGCACTGTTAATGCTTTTATTTTTTTTATTCTTAACATTGTATTACACCTTATAATGGCGACTACAAGTGCAGTTTTAACTTTACAGGTTGAGTGCTGGGATCAGTGGCACTTTGCAATTTTTTGGTGTCTCTAAGTAGTAGCTGCTAAATGGCTGGGTGGCCTGCACATCTACCAGACAGCAGATTTTGGTATTCTCAAAGTGATGTTCTCCTTGAGCTGCTACATTTAATTGCCTATTTTAAAAATGTATTAACCACTTCCAGTTAGGAAAAAATACTTACTTTTCTCTCTCAAAATGTAAAATCAGCATTTTTAGTAAAAAAAATTACTTTAACACCCAATGATTTTATATTTTTATAAGCAGAGGCCCTGGAGAATAAATACCTTAACATTTTAAAATTGTGTATGCCTGTGGAATGGCGCCAGAATATTGTACTTAAAAATCTACATAGCCAAGGCTTTAGAAGCAGTTCATTTTTCTTTCTGTTCCAGCAGTGGGTGTGGAGTCTGGCCATGCACTGTGTGACAACTGATTTGGAGGAAAGGCACATAGCCCCCCATATAGGCAAAGAAACGTGCAGAGCTTTGCTGTTAATTAGGGGTCAACCGATTATCGGTGTGGCCAATATTCACTTTTTTTGAAGCATCCACTCAGCTGTTATTGCAAGCAGCGATAGGGCACATCCTGCTGTTCTCCCTGGTCTCCTGTCCCACCGGGAGGCTCAAGCGACCAGCCGGCACATCCACCGGCTGGCCAAAGACCGGGTCTCGGATCTAGTAACCTGTAAGCAATGTCATGACCTCACTTCTGGATTACTGGCATCCTAAAGACACCAGTTTTAAAAAATGGATGTGCTCTTTACATTTTGAATACTTTTAAGTGCTGGGGGGGGGGGGGGGCTTCGGCTGTTAATACACCTCAGATCCCTCCATAAAGAGTACCTGTTGCTGACTATCGCAAGGGATTTTTTATTTTTTTTAAAGGACAGTGTAAAAAAAGTTTAAATCTAAAGAATATCGGCCTGAAAGGCAGCCTAAGTATCGGCCCTGAAAAACGATATCGGTCGAACCCCTACTGTGAAGAGACCAGCTCTCTGCTAATATATTTATAGCACCCTCCCTGACACAAATTTTCAGATGCTTTTATCTCGTATTTTGGCGAACTTGTCAGAAGTTATCATGCTAACCGGAACAAAGCAGCAGAAAGACATGGGACTGCTTTGGAGAGATATAAGTAAACACTACAGATTATATATATGTGCCCAGGTCAGTTTTCATGAATGGGGTTTACATCTACTTTAAGGAAATTTTCAAGACCTGTGTATTTTGTTTAGACAGCAGAGGAAGAAAGGACAAAGACAGAGAGCGCGATGATAGAGATCATGATCGGGAACCAAGTAGTTCCAGAGAGCACAGAGATGACAGAGAATCTCGCGATGGTCGTGATCGCAGAGACATAAGAGACAATCGTGATCGAAGAGAAACTAGAGAAACCAGAGAAGGCCGTGAGGCCAGAGATAGCCGGGACTACAGAGATGGTAAAGAAAACCGTGAGCAGAAAGACACTCGGCCAGCCCGCGACACACATGATTACAGAGAAAGAGATAACCGTGAATCCCACCGAAAGGATGATCAGTATGAAGATCGAAGTTACAGAAGAAGCCATGGGCGAGAAGATGCTTCCCGATCTGAAACACGAAATGAGAGCAGAAATGACTCCAGAAGTGATACCAGGAATGATCGCAATGGCCGGTCAAGAGTGCGTGCTCCTGACCCTCCTGAAAAAGGTAGCCCCCCCCCCCCCCCCCCCCCACTCTCTTTTATACCTACACCAGTGCCTTGGGTGTAATAAATGTAAAACGGTGTATGTTCACATATATTTCACACATTTTATTACTGTTACTCTTTACAAAGAAAATACTACAACTTTTGTCGAGAAAAAATCTCTTCTGGGTAATCAATGTACATTGCAAGGGTTTTAACAAAATTTGTTGCAGACTGTCTGTTCTCTGAAAGAAAAGTGGTTTGTCCCACTGTCTTTGGATACTGATTTTGATTGGGAGGGACTAATTCATTTTAATCTGCTGGTGCGCTTTTATGGTTCTGTTGAGAAAAGTTGCAGTGTCTGCATCACTTTTAGAAGTGATTAATCCTTAGGGAGTATCATGCTTAAAATGATTTATTTTTTACAGAGGATGCCTTAAACCTAACTTTTATCTTGAAAGGTTAAAACTAGATTTGCATGGAGCGTCTGTTTAGGTCCGCCTAAAAAACTGGCAGGCGGACCTAAATGGTCCGCCCGTGTGAAAGAGGCTTAAAGGGGTTGTAAAGGTTTGTTTATTTTCTAAATCGGTTCCTTTAAGCTAGTACATTGTTGTTTTTTTCCTTTGTTTTCTATGTCTGAATTTCTCACTTTCTGTTCCTCCTCAGTAAGCTGTTCTGGCTGACTAACACCCATGGATGATGGGGGCAAGCTTATTGAGGAGGAACGGGAAGTGAGAAATTCAGACAAAGGGGAAAAAAAAACATTTAGAAGGGAAATCGAAGGAAAAGGTAAGTGAGCCCAACAAATGCACTATCTTAAAGGAACCTATTTAGAAAAAAAAAACAAACCTTTACAACCCCTTTAAGCCCCCTTCACATGGGCGGACCATTTAGGTTTTTTAGGCGGTCCTGAACAGACGCACCATGCAGGTCTATGGAGCAACGGATGTCAACGGTGACGTGTCCGCTGACATCCAATCCACTTCGATCTGCTAAATTCAGCCGGATGGAAACCCTATTTTCCATCCGTCTGGTGGATCGGATGAAAACGGATCGGATGAAAACGGACAGGTTGTATGTTTTCATCCGATCCCCCATAGAGGAGAGTGGCGCTCTGACAGGTCGGCCCCTGCGCAGTGTGCAGAGACGGAGCGGTGATCTGCCTACTCAGTGGGGATCAACGGAGAGATACCTCTCGCCACCCGCAAGAACAATCAAGCGGCTGAACAGCTGCTATGATCGTTCTTATGGTGTAGGCCAGAGTGCTTTCACACTGGAGCGGTGCACTGACAGGATGGTAAAAGAAAGTCCTGCTAACCACATCATTTAAGAGCTGTAGGAGCGGTGTATACACCGCTCCTAAAGTGTCCCTGCCTATTGAAATCAATGCAGCAGCGCTTTGCGGGCAGTTTTAACCCCTTTTCGGCCGCGAGCAAGGGTTAAAAGCCGAATAGTGCCGCAAAAACGACGGTAAAGCGCCCTTAAAAATATCGGCGCTTTACCGCCAAAGCCCAGCGCTGCTCTGTGTGAAAGCAGCCTAAATGTAGATTCCAACTTTCTGTGTTAAGGCATATGGCTACACCAACCCCATGTATTCTGAGGCATTCTTTCCATTCTTTTATAACTTTTATACAGCACCAACCAAGGGAGACTGTATAATAGTAGTTGCAACACAATAGTGTTGGGAAGAACCATGCTCATAAGAGCTTACAATCTAATGGGGTTTACTACAAAGATTATTTATCTTTAAGTCTCTGTGCACCCCAGATGAGAAGTAATCATTCTAAAATCTTCTTTAGCTTCTTTTGCTTCTTTCTGAAGTTATTTTCTGGACTGAGTTCTGTATGAGATTTTCATTTGTGATTGTTGGCATTGCCATTTAGGGGAGCTGGCACTGCATTGTCAATGTGCACAAACACCTGTGCATTGATGTATATTGTAGCTCCAAAAATTACTCAAACCTATAACTCATTAAATTTCAATTAAGTTCCTATTTAAACTTCTCTGTAGTTTTATATTGAGGTGACAACCCTTTACAGCTGATTTTTGTTTTTTAAAAGCTGGTCGTGGAACAAGAGCCTCCCAGGTTGATAACCACAGTAGCAGCAGTTACCATGACAACTGGGAGTCCAGGAGTAGTTATGCAGATAGAGAACGATATGACAGTCGGGAGCAGGGAAGAGATTCTTCATTTGATCGTAGACATGGGGATCGAGATCGTCGAGAGAGAGGTAAGGTCATTAGTCTAAATATTTAGTACTTAAAGCATACAATTTGACTTTATTGCTCCTTATTTATTAAATATAATTTCAATAACAAAGGTTTTCACTTTTTACCTGCCCTTCCATTTGTTTCCTCCTTGCCCAAGATTGCCCCCCTACTTCTAGTCCCCTATGTCAGGTCAAACTGCAACACAAATAGTTTACAGCACTATATTTATCCTATATCGGAGGTAAAATGGATTAGAAATTAGTCTGTTGGGATAGTCTAAGGGAAACTGGTTCTGAGTTTGCTTTTGCAGATTGTAAAGTATTGTTTAAAAAAAACAAACATGTTATACTTGCATGCCCTGGTGCAGTGGATTTCCACAGAGCAGCCCGGATCCTCCTCCTCGGGTCCCTCTTCTGTGTTCCTGACCCCTCCCTCCTGTAGAGCGCACCCACAGCAAGCAGCTTGCTATGGGGGCAGCCGAGCTGCAGCTCAGTGTATCCATTCAGACACGGAGCTGCGGTTCGGCCCCACCCCCTCTCTCTTCTGATTGACTAACTGACTTTGACAGCAGCGGGAGCAAATGGCGCCACTGCTGTGTCTCAGCCAATCAGGAGGATTAGCCGAGACACTCGTGGACATCGCTGGAAAGAGATGGGGCTCTGGTAAGTACTAGGGGTGCTGAGGAGGGCTGCGGCACACAGAAGGCTTTTTATCTTCATGCATAGAATGCATGACGGTAAAAAAAAAACATATTTACTACTCCTTTAACCGTTCTAAAAAATACTGGTTAAGGTTGGAGGGTTTCTTGACCTGAAGGTCAAGTAGGTTATATGCTCTATTTTTCTGTGTGACAGCTTTAATTTGAGCAGTCAGTAGGGGAGATGTACTAAAACTGGTGCACACGGATTCTGGTTTAGCTGTGCTTTGTAACCAATCGCCGTCAAGTTTTTTTTTTTTTTTTTTTTTTTGGGCAAAGCTTAATTGAACAAGCTCAAGTTGAAGTTGGCTTATTGGTTACTAGGCACAACTGCACCAGATTCTGTGTGCAACAGTTTTAGTAAATCTCCCCCAGTATGTAGTCAAGGAAATTTCTACAGACAACCAACAAAGTACATTTTTATTTGTCTTCTCATTTTTAGATCAAAGACCAACATCTCCTCCAGCACCTCACAGAGGAAGGAATGATGATGAGCGTGAAGAAAGAAGAGATGAGCGCAGAGTTGACCGAACAGATGATAGGAGGGATGACAGAACTAGAGAGCGTGAGCGAGAAAGGGAGAGGGAGCGTGAGAGAGAACAGAGGGAAAGAGAGAGAGAAAAAGAGAGAGAGTCTGAACGCGAGAGAGCTCGTGAGCGTGAGAGAGAAAAAGAGAGAGAACGGGAAAGAGAACGAGAAGAACGCGAGAGAGAACGAGAACGTGAAAGGGAGCGAGAGAGAGAACGGGACAGAGAGCGCGAAAGAGAACGGGAGAGAGAGCGTGAAAGAGAACGAGAGAGGGGCAGAGAGCGAGAAAGAGAGCGTCCAAGAGACTGGGATGAAAAGGACAAAGGAAGAGAAGATCGTAGAGAGAAAAGGGATGAAGTACGGGAAGAAAGAAGTCTAAAAGATGCCCATGAAGATAGGAAAACCAAGTAAGTGTCAAGCTTTACATGTTTTATTATTGGGAAGAGACTGTTATGTGATGGTTAATTCTCTGTGTTGAGTTGAAATTCACTTGTATATATATTCATCAATATCAAACAGACATTTTGATTTATAGGTCGGCACCTTCAGGTGATTGGACACTGGTCCAATGCCCTCTGAGCGTTCTCCCTATAACCCTATTCCACTTTGTGAGTTATCAGTTTCTTGCTATGGACCTTTTCCCCTTTACAAAGAAATTTCTATTGGATTGGCTTAACTAGCTTTTCTTACCTTTTGCGTTTTTAATCAGGGTCAATGGGTTAACAGATGGGTTGTTTGCACCGTGTGTTTTTGATTTTGATATTTATCTAGACACCATTCAACTAATAAAGTACATTTTATTAATAACCCAGCAAGTCCAGTTTTTTGCCATATTAACAGTTTGGTTGTCCACAGGGGGAAGCTATATTTCCACTATGTAGACGTCGACCGATATGGGTTTTTCTTTCGCCAATGCTGATATTTAGAAATCGCGATGGCTGATATGATGCCTATTTATTTATTAGACTCTCCTTTAAAGTAGCCTTTTTAGTTGCCATCCTGTCAGTCAGACATGTTTCGAACTAGCAGCCCTTTCCTGTACACATGGGCCGGATATCGGGCAACATCGGAAGGTTCAATAAAAACTGTCAGACATTCGGCCTGTGTGTATGGTGTGTGTGTTTGGCCGGTTCTTTCTTACGAGTATGCTGGAAAACCAGTAGCCAACCGGCTCCCGATCGGCGCTCTCAGCCTTGGCTGATTGGAGTGTTCTGGCGGGGGGCTGTCCCCCCTGTCAGAACCACAACAGCTCACCGGTGGGGGGTTTGTTGTACTAACGTCAGATAGTACATTGTCTCCGATCGGAGCTGTCAGCTTTTTTTCTTTTTTTTTAGTTCAACCCAATTGGGAGAAGACCTTTTTCATAGCCCTAAATCGATTTAAAACTTGTCTTGGCAATTCAATTCAGATTGGTGATGCAGAAAGGGTTGAAGCTACACAGCACAATCTTCACGAAAATGTATTTCCCAATAAAGTCCCTACTAATCATGTGTAGAGCGGTTGTGTACTTGTTCTGTTGGAGGTTACACAGAATTCAGATTACTGTAAACTGAGTGAACAGTCTGTTTACAGTGCGTTTGCTTTATTTACTGGATTAAACTACTAGCTCACTGCATGCCTACATGTTGCCTGGAATTCCTCTTTATATTACCCTTTGAGAAGCAAAGTATTGGAACAAAAAATTGCACTTTATTTTACTGCCAGTGTAGGTATTCCATTATCAGTGCCCTGTAAGAGTCTCGGATCCTTAAACCACTAACCCGCCAGGCCGATCGTAAAATGATGGCCGGGCGGCGGTTCAGTTATCCTGACTGGACGTCATGGCGTCCAGCAGGATAGCAGCCGCGGGGGCGTGCACCGTGGCGATCGGTGGTGCGGTGTGTCAGTCTGACGGAGGCTCTTTACCACGTGATCAGCCGTGTCCAATCACGGCTGATCACGATGTAAACAGTAAGAGCCGTTGATCAGCTTTTCCTCACTCGCATCTGACAGACACGAGTAGAGCCGATCGGCTGCTCTCTTGACTGGGGGGTCTGTGCTGATTATCAGCTTAGCCCCCCCCCCCTCTGATGCCCACCAGGGATGGCTACCACACTGGACCACCATGTATGCCCCCCTTAGACCACCAGGGAAATGCCAATCTGTGACCCAAGGCAGCTGCCAATCAATGCCCATCAGCAATGCCTGTCAGTGCCACCAGGGATGCCCATCAGTGCCCAGCATTGCTGCCTATCAGTGCCACCCATAAGTACCCATCATTGCAGCCTTTCAGTGCCCATCAGGGTAGCCTACCAGTGCCACTCATGAGTGCCCATCTGTGCTGCATACCAGTGCCCGTCAGTGCCGCCTTGTCAGTGCCGCCTTATCAATGCCCATCAGTGAAAGAGAAAACTTACTTATTTACAAAATTTTATAGCGTAAATTTTCGGCCTTTTTTTATTTGTTTAGCAAAAAAAAAAAAAAAAAAAACTGCAGAGGTGATCAAATACCACCAAAGAAAGCTATTTGTGGGAACAAAATGATAAAAATTCTGTTTGGGTACAGTGTAGCATGACGGCGCAATTTTCATTAAAACGGCACAGAAAGCTGAAAATTGGCTTGGGCAGGAAGGGGTGTAAGTGCCTGGTATTGAAGTGGTTAACGCAATTTCTAGATTTCGATTTACATTTATTTCTATTTTACTCTTGCAGAAAGCGGCATAGAAATGAAAGCAGCCCAAGTCCACGTCAGTCTCCAAAGCGCCGTAGAGAACACTCTCCAGAGAGCGATACTTACAACAGTGGTGATGAGAAGAGTAAGCATTAACAATTGTTTTTTGTTCTCTACAGAACTGAATTTTAAGTAATCTAGTTGAATGTACCGGACTCAAGTGCTTCATTCTTATATTAGGGCTTTAAAGTCTGTTTCCTTATGCAAGCTGATTCTGTAGTAACTGGCACTTATATTCTGCAAAAAGGTAATTTCTGCATTCAGGAGTTTTGGCGTTCTTTCAGAAAGAACACGTAACCTGCAAGATATAATAGAAGTCTATGGCTCAGTGCAGCTAACCCGCAGGAAAACGGCATTGTGCTGCACATGCAGATCAGTGTGAAAGCAGCCTAAAAAAACGTTTTTTAATAAGTGCTAATATGCCCGTTTCAAAAGTGCAGTGTATGTGATGTTTAATACACCAAATTTTTCCTCTTCCATCTTCTGCTGGCATTTCTCTCCAGGCAGCTAGAAAGGTCCCAAGCGAAGTGCTCTTGGTATCGCTTTGCCTGGGGGAGTTGGCACTACAGAAGCAGCATCGGCTTATGTTATTCAGTCTTCCTCCAGAGCTGCCTGCTTCCTCCGCTGCCAACTTCATGCACACTAATGCTCTGGGATGGCAGGTCAGCAACCTGTTGATCGTGATCTGGGCTTGCCAACCCGACATCCCAGAGCATGCACATGTTTCCCTGGTACGAGGTTAAGGGCTTTCAGGTTCTACCTGGCAACCATGGCTTATGTTTTCAAAATGGAGTCCTATAAACAGGCTCTCATAGAGGGCCTCCTGCTCCAACATTGCCAAGTGTATCAGATGGGCACGTTAGAGCTCTCTCCAGGTCTTGAAGTCCCAGCATGGTTCTAAAATGAATCCAGGGATTCACCAATCGGATCCATTTGAAACAAACTTGTATGCAAAGATAAATGGTACGCAAGGTTTTGTCTGTAATGCGACCTCCAAGCGCTGGACCCTGCATAGTGGAATCCTGGACACCACAGAGCTAAGGCATTCCTGCAGGGTGCTGTACAGGTCCAAGGGAGTGGACCCTAAAATATGAAAAGGGTACCCAGTCCTTGAAGGTCCTCAAGTGACAGGAACCTGGTGTGATGGGTGAAGATTGGACTCTTCATTTCTAAGGTTTCCCTGCGCCTGGACAGGTAAATGAAATCCCCCTTATTTACTTATTGTGGGGTGCCCCATGTGTGTAACAAACTGTCAATCTAGCTAAGGCTGAACACCTGTGTAGCGGTGACTGCAGTGGGGAGTTTTGGGCTGACTGTTGGAAAGAGTAAGCTTTCTTGTTGTCTTTTGCTGTCTTGTCTTTTGTGGATGGTCGGCGCACAAAAATTTGTTGCTTCCTCGGACACAGGACCTCGACTGCGCACGCAGGGGCAGAGCGTTCTAGCGCACAGCCATCCTATTTAAGCTGAAGTAGCTGACATTATGCGCTTACAGGGGGACAGCTGTGGGACACAGAGCAGGCTCTGAAAACCTTTTGCTTTCAACAGTTCATTCCTCCCTACCCGGGTCACATTAGTCACCAGGTGTTGGTTGGCAAGCTAAAGAGCTTGGCAGGATTGTTGCATAGGGGCTTGGTGAGCCCTATTAAAGGTCTCCCTTCTGGGGTAAAATACTAAACCCAGGTACTCCTTTTTTGTAGCCTGCATTGTCTTCAAAAAATGAGGAGCGGGGCTAACACTACAGGAAAGAGCCCATCTATGTTGTCAGCTCCTAAGGAGCCTAGTCAAAAGCCTAGTGTTGTATGCCCTGAGAGACCAGAGGCTTCCAGGCTATCTGAGCCACTACACCTGTCTGGTATTGTGCCTACAGTCAACGCTGCTGCTTTAGCCTTTGTCACCAGGGATGAATTGTCCTCTGCCCTAGCTGAGTTAGAGCACATAATTGCCTCCATCCCGCAGGGTGGCAAGAAGCGTGACCGATCCCCCTCCCCTGAGCCTCCTAATTTGGAGCAAGAATGGGTTGAGGATGGGGAAGAGCTAAATGCCGAGGATTCTGGGGCAGAAGATGTCCAGTTGGCATCAGCCTTTGTCGCAGAGGCTTTTGATCCAGACTCTTACAGAGATAGTTTGTTCTGTCTTTAAGTTACCCCCTGCAGATGTTTCTGACCCTCCCTTGTCTTCTCTGGGGTCCCTGAAGCCTCCTTGGGCTGCACAGGCTTTCCCCTTGCACCTGCTGTTGGAACAGGCAGTGTATGCTGATTAGGAACATCCTGACAGGATTTTTGCTCCTTTTCCTGGGGGGTTTTCCCTTTTATATCCCATGGAGGACATTTTTAAGAAATTGAGCTTGGCAGTCTTTCTTAACCACTTCCTTACTGGGCACTTAAACCCCTTCCTGACCAGAGGACTTTTTGCGATTCGGCACTGCGTCGCTTTAACTGACAATTGCGCGGTCGTGCGACGTGGCTCCCAAACAAAATTAACGTCCTTTTTTCCCCACAAATAGAGCTTTCTTTTGGTGGTATTTGATCACCTCTGCGGTTTTTATTTTTTGCGCTATATACAAAAATAGAGCGACAATTTTTAAAAAAAAAAAATGTTTTTTTACTTGTTGCTATAATAAATAGCTCAATTTTTTATTTTTTTACGTTTTTTTTTTTATCCTCAGTCTAGGCCGATACGTATTCTACATATTTTTATTAAAAAAAAAACAAAAAAAAAACGCAATAAGCGACTGCTTTGCGCAAAAGTTATAGCGCCTACAAAATAAGGGACAGAATTATTATTATTATTTTTTTTATTTTTTTTTACTAGAAATGGCGGCGATCTGCGATTTTTATTGGGACTGCGACGTTATGGCGGAAACATCGGACACTTTTGACACATTTTTGGCGCCATTCACATTTATACTGCAATCAGTGCTATAAATATGTACTAATTACTGTATAAATGTGACTGGCAGGGAAGGGGTTAACACTAGGGGGTGAGGAAGGGGTTAAATGTGTACTCTAATATTAGTGTTCTAACTGGGGGAAGGGGGGTGACTGGGGGGGGGGGGGTGACCGATCTGTGTCTCTATGTACAAGAGACACAGATCCGTCTCCTCGCTGTCTGCGAGAGCCGGGAATGAGAGATGATCTCATATGTAAACATGAGATCATCTCTCATTGGCCGCACAGATCGCCTAGGAAACGGCCGCTCCGATTGGCCGTTCACGGCGATCTGTGACTGGCTGTGTCCAAGGGACACGGCCAGCACAGCAGTTCCCCGCTGCGCGCTCGGGAGCGCGCGCGGGGAACGTGCAAAGGGGCGGCCGTAAAAAGACGGCCTGTTAGAGATTGGGAGCCGCTCTGCGGCCATACAAAATCGTACGGCCGTCAGCAAGTGGTTAAACAAGAACTTAACTTGTCCAATGGATAATGCATAGGGCTTGAAAAAACCCTGTTGACAAACTGGAGTCATTATTAAAGGCTTCCTTTTCTTTGACCAGTTCAGCTATTGTCAGCTGTCGCTAGCAATTGGAGTCTGACAGTCCTTAAAGGATCAGGTCAGACTGCCTGATAGGCCTAACCAGGCGGATGATCTTGCTGAAAAAAGGGCAGATATTCCTTGACCGCTGTTTTGCTGTAGATGCCTTAAAGGATTTTATACAGCAAGTATCGTCTGCGCAGACTTTTGTGTGGCTTACCTGTATTGGCAGGGTTCCACTTTCGTGGGTAAGGTTTTTTTGCTCATAATCTGGACAAGTACATCTACAAGATTTCTGGAGGAAAGAGTTCTTTACTTCCTGTAAAGAGAAGGACCAGGCATCCCTCATTTAAAACCTCTGGGACTTTCTCAGGTATTTTCAGCGACAAGGCAGTTCTGCCGCCAAAAGAGGGATAGAGCCAGGGGCAAGCAGCAGGGCCAGATAAAACCCTGGGTCCAGAACTCTATTAAACCCAGCACCAAGTCCTCCCTTTTGAGGGGACGCCCCCACTCGGGTGGAGAGGAAGACTGCTCCAATTTGCGGACATTTGGAGAACAGTGGTGCAGGATGAGTGGGGCACCTTAACAGTGTACCGCGGTTACAAGCTGGAATTATGGAGGTTTTTAAGATTAAAAGTACCTGCGGATCCTCCAAAAATAAAAAAAATAGTTTAGAGCAGTTAGGGCATCAGGGAGTGATCATACAGGTTCCGGTGTCCGATAGAGGCACAAAGTTTTATTCAAACATCTTCACGTTTCTAAAACCAAATGGGGGCATAAGACCAGTCTTGGACCTGAGATCCCTGCACCAACATCTGTTAATCCAATCCTTCAGGATGGAGTCAGTCTGCTCAGTAGTAGCATCGCTCTAGATGGGAGACTTCTCTTGGCCTCCATCGATATCAAGGATGTGCATTTACTTTCAACCTCATCAGAGGTTCCTGCGATTTGCAGTAGAGGAATGTAGTTTCCTGTTTCTGCTTAGAGATCACTCGCTACAGGCCCTGAAACAGTGTAGCTACGCTCAATTCCATTCCAGGCCTATACAACAAGACATCTTGTCGGCTTGAAACAGGAGAGCGCAAGCCCTGGATTACCCCATGTCCATATCTCCCCTGGGAAAATGTAAGCCTAAGCTGGTGGTTGCAGGATCGGAACCTGCAAAAGGGAAGATTCTTCCTCCCAGTGTCTTGGAGAGTACTGACCAGACGCCAGTGTCTCTGGCTGGGGAGCGACCCTAGAGGGGCTTACAGCTCGGGGGAGATGGTCAAGGGCAGAGCCTGCCCATCAATGTCCTGGAGTTATGGGCGGTACGTCCGGCCCTATGGTCCTGGATGGTGGAGCTTCAGGACTGCCCCATCAGGGTTCAGTCCTACAATGCCACTGCAGTGGCCTATATCAACCACCAGGGATGGTACCAGGAGCCGTTCAACTCAGGAGGACGTGAACCACATATTAACCTGGGCAGAGGTTAATATGTCCCTATTCTATTGGCAGTTCATATCCCGGGAGTAGAGAGCTGGAAGGTAGATTATTTCAGCTGCCGGCAGATCAGCCCCAGGGGAATGGTCCCTACACCCGAATGTGTTTTGGGAAATCTGCTGGCGTTGGGGATGGCCAGAGATCGATCCATTGGCATACAGGTTCAACAGCAAGCTAAAGCAGTGTCCAGAACAAGGGATCCCCTGGCAATCTGAGCAGATGCTCTAGTAGGTCCATGGAACTAGTTCTCCCTAGTTTATGCTTTTCCCCCTGATCCCTCTCCTTCCATATATTTTTTGGGCAGGATTCGGAGACCAGCCTGGCCCAGAAGGCCCTGGTTCCCAGAGATCGTGAGATTGGCAATACATGCAATGGACGCTTCCGCACCCCCCCGATCTACTGTCTCAAAGTCCTATATTCTACCCCAACCTACAGTCTCTGAATTTGACAGAGCGGATATTGAAACCACTGTGTTAAAGAATCTCAGGCATCTCGGGACCGGTGGTGTCTAGTGAATGCCAGAAAAACAGTCACTAGGAAGATCGGTTATAAGGTCTGGAAGACTTGTATTGCTTGGTGTGAAGCCAGAAAATGGCACCCTCGGAAATACGTGATTGGGAAAATTCTCTCTTCTACAGACGCCTGTGGAAATCAGATTGGCTTTAAGTACCATCAGGGGTCATATTTTGGCCTTGTCGGTATTCTTCCAAAGGCCCTTAGCCTCCCATTCACTGATCTTAACCTTTTATGCAGGGGGCAAGTCGTTTGCTTCCTCCCATTGTGTCACCTATGTGTCCTTGGGACTTAAATTTGGTGCTGTCTGTGTTACAGAAACGACCATTTGAGCCTTTAAAGGAAATTTAATTTGTTTTGCTGTCACACAAGCTAGCCTTTCTGATGGCCATCACCTCGGCTAGAAGGGTGTCTGAGTTGGTGGCCCTTTCATGCAGGGAACCATACTTGATCCTTCACCACAACAGGGTGGTGTCAGCTTTTCATTTAAATTCATTGGGCTAGATTCAGAAAGACTTACGATGGGCGTATCAGTAGATACGCCGTCGTAAGTCTGAATTCGTGCCGTCGTATCTTTAAGCGTATGCTCAAATTGAGATACGCTTAAATGTTGCTAAGATGCGACCGGCGTAATTCTCCTACGCCGCCGTATCTAAGGGTGCATATTTACGCTGGCCGCTAGGTGTTGCTTCCGTTGATTTCCGCGTAGAATATGCAAATGAGCTAGATACGCCGATTCAGAAACGTACGTGCGCCCGGCGGATTTTTTTACGTCGTTTACATAAGGCTTTTTCCGGCGTAAAGTTACCCCTGCTATATGAGGCGTAGCCAATGTTAAGTATGGACGTCGGGACAGCGCCAAATTTTCTGTCGTTTGCGCAAGTTGTTCGCGAATAGGGCTTTGCATAAGTTACGTTCACGTCGAAAGCATTGACTATTTGCGACGTGATTAGGAGCATGCACACTGGGATACATTCACGGACGGCGCATGCGCCGTTCGTTAGAAACGTCATTTACGTGGCGTCGTGCTTTGTTTACATAAAACACGCCCACCTCTTCACAATTTGAATTAGGCGCGCTTACGCCGGCACATTTACGCTACGTTGCCGTAACTTCGGGCGCAAATTCTTTCAGAATACGGGACTCTCCTCTCAAAGTTACGGCGGTGTAGCGTATATGAGATACGCTACGCCCGCCTAAAGATGGGCGATTCTTACTGAATCTAGCCCATCGTTTTGCCTCCTTTTTTCTCTAAGCCTCAGCAGTCAGTTTATTTGTCTAGATCTGTGGCTATCTGAGGATCATTCTCCTTTTTTGTTTTACCAGAAGAACCCAAGAAGGTGCAGGCAGCTTCCATTGCCAATTAGGTCTGCCAGTTGGTCATTCAGGCCTATGGTCTGAAACACAGGGCTTCCTCTCTTTAGGGTGAGAGCTCATTCTACCAGGGGTTTAGGAACCTCCTGGTTTTTTTTCATCATCGCGTATCTGTGGCTCCGATTTGTAAGGCTGCTACCTGGTCTTTAGTGCATACTTTCACAAAATGTTATCAAGTGGATGTTCGAGCAGCCAATGATTCGGCTTTCAGCAGCTGTGTACCGCAGGCTGCTGTATAGGTCTGATGGCTAGTGTTTTGGCATGGTGTCTCTCTCCCCTTAAAGGGGTTGTAAAGGTAAAATTTTTTTTTCCTAAATAGCTTCCTTTACCTTAATGCAGTCCTCCTTCACTTACCTCACCCTTTGATTTTAAATGTCCTTATTTCTTCTGAGAAATCCTCACTTCCTGTTCTTCTGTCTGTAACTTCACACAGAAATGCAAGGCTTTCTCCCTGGTGTGGAGTGTCGTGCTCGCCCCCTCCCTTGGACTACAGGAGAGTCAGGACGCCCACTTACACACCGCTCTATCTGCAACATAGAGAGCGTCCTGACTCTCCTAGGGACGGGACGAGCACAACACAACACCAGGGAGGAAGCCTTGCATTAATGTGTGGATTTGCAGACAGAAGAACAGGAAGTGAGGATTTCTCAGAAGAAATATGGACATTTAAAAGCAAAATCGACGGATGGGGTAGGTCAGGGGTGTCCAAACTTTTTTTTTTTTTAAAGAGGGCCAGATTCGATGAAGTGAACATGGGTGAGGGCCGACCATTTTTCCGACGTTCTTTGAACCATTAAAATTTGGTCTAAGTGTGTTCGTCTGAGCTCTAATACACTGCCCAACAAGAATTATCTTGCCTTTGTGGCTGTGTGTGGTAAAGAGATGAGCTCAGGCATGTTATTATATATATATATTAGTGGCCCCAACGAATCCCTGAGTGCCGCTCAGGACTAAAGATGAGCTCAGGCGTGTTATTTGGAGATACCGTATTTATCAGCGTATAACACGCACCTTCACTTTAAGAGGGAAGTTTCCAAAAAAAAACTAACATTTTAAATAAAGAACTGTGAAGCAAAATAAGGGTCAGTGCCCATGAGTGCAGCCTCACCGTTGCCATGAGTGCAGCCTGATCAATGCCCATCTGCAGCCTCACCGTTGCCATAAGTGCAGCCTGATCAATGCCCATCTGCAGCCTCAGAGGAGACAGGGAGGGGACGGGACCAGCGCCAACAGATTACATACAGGAGAATCTCTTGTTTATGCAGCAGCCCCTTTAATACAAAGTCCTGCCTCCTATGATAGACAGAACAGTTGTCCAATGGCAGCCCAGGAGACGGGACTTCCTGTTACAGAGGCCGCAGTGTAAACAGGAGATTCTCCAGTATGTAATCTGATGGCGCTGGTCCAGCCCCCTCCCTGTCTCCTCCGAGGCAGCGCTAATAAATACATGGCCCTGGGGGCCACAAAAGATATAGATAGATGGATATGGATATATATATATATATATATATATATATATATATATATATATATATATATATATATATATATATATATATATTCATTCATTCAAATTACCAGGGGGGCCACATTAAACCAGAATGAGGGCCACCATTGGCCCGCGGGCCGCACTTTGGACATGCCTGAGGTAGGTGAAGGAGGACTGCACTAGGGTAAAGGAATCTATTTAGGATTTTTCTTTTTTTACCTTTACAACCCCTTTAAGGCTATTTGCTCTGGGATGTCCCAGTAAGTAAGGAATAATAGCCTCACTCTGTGTCCCGTGATGTATCATTAGGATTTTTTTTTTGTCATACTTGTAAAATCCTTTTCTTTGAGTACATCACGGGACACAGAGGTTCCTTCCCTCTTTGAGGATTAAGTGCTTGCTACAAAACTTAAGAACTTTCTGTATGGGAGGGGTTATATAGGGGATCACTTCCTGTCTAAAGACCTTTGGTCTACTAGTGTCTATTCAGCTGGAGATGAAGGAATATTGGCCTCACTCTGTGTCCCACAATGTACTCAAAGAAATGGATTTTACAAGTAAGTATGAGGGAAAAAAATCCAATTTTTTTATTTATTTTTGTGGCCTGTAGGCAATTTGTTTTGCTTTATGCCCACCACTCGGCTTATTGCTTTAAGATGTCTAATGGTGTATAAATACAAGTCGTGTGTCCTGTTCTGTAAGATTAAGATAATAGGGGTTGGGGAAGATAGGGGTGGATGAGGTCTGTGGGCTTACATATGCCTGTTGAATGTTCAATCTTGAAATGCTGGTTGTTTTACAACCTTTTGCTTGGAACTAAAGGACTTGTAACATAAAACATTAAATATAACTGTTTGCTTTCAGATGAGAAACACAGGCTCTTAAGTCAGGTTGTCCGACCCCAAGAGTCTCGTGCTATAAGCCCTGCACATGTATTGGAAGAAAAACCGGCTCGCTGGAAGGAAGATGATCGTAAATCTGACCGAAAAGAAGGTTCCAAGCGCTATGAGGAGCCAGAAGTTAAAGAGCGAGTATCTGCTTCAGAAAAACAGAAGGAGCTCTTGGTAGATGCTGATATCTCAAAGACAAAAGACATTGATAACCCAGTGCAACATAAGCAAGAAGAAAAGGAGATTTCTGATAAACTGCATGATGACAAAACCAAGAAGAAAATGCTTAAGAAAACTGTAAAGAAGAAAAAAGATGAAGAAATTTTAGTTGAAAAAATTGTCACAGAATCTCCAAAAGAAGAAGTAAAAGTATTTTCACCCAAGAAGGCTATCAAAAAGAAGAATCTGGAGAAGAAGCGAAAGAAGGGTGATTCTGATGTCTCTGATGAAGAACTCGCTGTACAACCCAATAAGAAAAAGAAGGGCCCCAGGACCCCACCAGTTATAGTGGCTCCAGTTCCTATAGCAGCTCCTTTAAAAGAGGAACTTCCTGAGGTATTGCCAGAAAAGATTACGGTTGAACCAACCCAAACCACATTCAGTGACTGGTCAGATGAGGATGTACCCGATAAAAGTGAAGCTTTCATTCCAGATAGAAACACAGAAGAGCCAATTAAAAAGCCAGTAAAACTCAAAGTGGAGAAAGAAGAGCCCAAACTTACAGCTGTGGAGGAACCACCTAGTCGTAAGCTTCCTGAACCGAAACGTAGCAGTAGCATATCTAGTAACCAGAGTCGTACCTCCGGTCGTATCCGATCTCCATCTATTGACTCGGTTCACCGCAGTGGAGATGATCCGGTTGCTAGAAGGAAAATTTTACCTGGAGGCTCTAAAGACAGAGAACGAACTAAAAGTAATGAGCCCTCTGGTGAACGCAAGTCTAGAATTGATCAGCTAAAAAGGGGAGAACCTAGTCGCAGTACTTCATCAGGTAGACTCCTTATTTCTTTCATTAACTATTTTGTTTAGGTTCTAGAAGTGTTCCTTAACTTTTTTCTTTAGGTGAACAGTCTAGCATATGTCAGTCAAGCACATTTTTTCAGCCTTGTGTATTTCCGTTAATCTTATGGGCTTCAACTTTTAAGGATCATGAAACCAAATTCTGACACACAAAGTAAGAGTTGGCTTGTCACTTAATTCAAAACTGTAATTATGGTCAGTGGAAGTTTCTAGCTAAATTGCCCACCTGATTCTAATGCCTTTTTAGGATTCAAACTTCCTGCTGGATTTCTAAAGTTACCTTTTTCTGCCACTGCGGCTTTAAGTCCCTAATTATACAGGATGCTTGTGCATAATTCCTTCCACCTGTTTCTGGCTGACATACTGGATCTTGGTGTTCTGACCCATTTAATATGTAAAACCTGTATGAAATGTGTGTATTTTAAGGAAACGTGAGCTTCGAAGTGGTTTTGTACATACCTTGTTCTCTTATACAAAGTTAACGGATTGTGTTTTCCCAGTAGATGTATTGGAACCTTATGGTTCTTGCTAAAATGCTTGTGGTCATTTTCCTGTTGTGAAATATTGAATTGTAAAGCTCTAACTTGTGCATTCCACATACAGGACATGCGATCGGGTTGCAGCCACACATCCCAACACGGCTTTCAGGTGTGTAGTACCTCACTAGGCCACTAGGAAGAGCATTGCACATGGCGAATAAACTTCATGTTGGCCTTGTAGATAATACAAATCAAATACATTGTTTATTATACCTTTTTTAATGTCTATATGTGACTAAAATAAGAATGCTAAAATATGTTTAAGCAAACAATTTAATATGGATTATGAATTTAAATAGTGTCTTGAAGAAATGACCAGACTTGTGGCGGAAAACCTGTGCAAATGTTTAGAGTAATGTATTTGAACTCCAATAGGTGTATTTTAATTACTACTAACATCTGCATTGGCCTTGGTCAGAAAAGGGAACATTTGGTCAGTGGCAGGAGATTTTTAGTCTTAAAAAGCTATATGAAGGTTCAGTTTTAATGCTACATCAGAGGATGTAAGAATAAAGCAGTGTGGTTTTACACTCCGATTTGGCCATGGTGGGACTGTTGATTGTACACACTAAGAAAATTAGGCAAACAGTTTCATCCGAGGAACGATCATATGATTTTCTGATAGTGTGTATACAACTTTCGACAGCCGATTCAGACCTTCTGAATGAAAATTTCCGAAGGGACAAACCACAAAAAAAAATTCTCGTACGGAAACGAAACAAACTATTTTCATTTACTGTGTACTGTTTTCGTATGTGAAAAATCTGAAACGAAAGGATGCGCATGATCAAAAACTATATAAAAAAATTTCCTTCCTCTGTTCCGACTTGCGCTAAAACAATGAGGAAAATCAGACAATTGTTCACCCAATTTTCTTATAGTGTGTACCCCACTTTAACCCAAAAATATTGAAATGTATTTTTTAATTATTAAGGGACATGGAAAGTCCAGAGTACAAAGGTAAAGCATAATGAGCTACTATGCATCGCATAGTAGCCTATTATATGTTGCTTACCTGAAACTGAAGCCTGCGATGTCCCCGATTTCCTCGCTGGCTGGAAGCGTCCATTCTTCACCCCTCTTCCTTCCGGGGCCGCAAATTCCGGCCAGTCAGTTGTGTGACATGCGTGCGGGAGCCGCCAGTCACGGTATGAACCCAGGTTGAAACTGCACAGCGTGCCTTTTCTAGAGTGCGCATGCGCCAGATACACTGGCGCATGCGTGTTGGACATCGCCGTACAGGGAATTGTAAATATCTCCTAAACCGTACAGGTTCAGGAGATATTTCCAGCACCTACAGGTTAAGGCTTAAAGAGGAAGTAAACCCCCCCCCCCCTTTTTTTTTAAACGCCCTGCAAGGCAAAGGCATAATGAGCTAGTATGCATGGCATACTAGCTCATAATGAAGCACTTACCGTAGTTGTCAGTGTATAGGGCGACCAGGCATATAAGACGACCCCCTAATTTTACAGTTTTACATTTTTTGCCTGTACTCACCGTATACGACGACCCCCCTTCCGACGCTTCATATTTCTTCCTTCTTGTGCCATATTCGTCTTCATTCTTGCCGGAGTTTTAGCCAATCACGGCGAGCGATGTATTCTATTAATGAATACAAAGCCTGCTTGGATTGGCAGAGGCTGTAACATCATCAGCCCACGCCTCTCTCTCAAAGCCAATCCGAGCAGGCTACTGTATGTAGCCTGCTCGGATTGGCAGAGGTTGTTACTCCAATCCAAGCAGGCTCTGTATTTGAATACATCGCTCACCGGGATTGGCTAAGCGGTATATATTGTATGTAGCCGAAGCTACATACAGAATTTCTGCACATCCAGCAGGCATCCGAGCCGCTAACCCGGCCTATAAGACGACCCATGCTTTTGGACATTTTTTTTTTTTTTTTTCAGTGTAAAAGGTAGTCTTATACGCCAGCAAATACGTACCTGAGATTGGAGCCCCCAAAGCGGTGCTCACTCACCTCCTCAGTTGTCGCCATTTCTGCACGATTCACTTCTGCATATCGCGACTCTGGCGCTGTGACTGGCCGGAGCTGCGATGATGTCACTCCCATGCGTGCCACTACTAACGGCTTGATCGTCGCTAGTAACGGCACGCTCAGTGCGCCTGCGCGCCATTGTGTGCGGCACGTGCGCCGTAGACATCGGTGTCCTTTCTTTTGCAAATATCTCCTAAACTGTGTAGGTTAAGGAGATATTTGTTGCACCTACAGGTAAGCCTTAATCTAGGCTTACCTGTAGGTTAAAGTGGTCTGTAAGGGTTTACAACCACTTTAACCTTCTGGTTATACTGCCACCTGCAGGAAGTTTGGACTCTTAAACCAAAAAAACTGTAGGCCAGCTCAGGGTAACTTCTCCTACAAACTTCATGCCTCAATGTATTGCTAGTCTCATAAGATAATGTGCATCTTTTCTTCAGCTCTGCTGTGTTAAAGAATAAACTATTGTCTTCCTTGTACAGTACAGAACACAGGCTGAATATTCATAGACCCTGGGTTATAGACTGGTACATTCGCCCCTTGCATAACGCTACCCCACTCTGTCAGCCCTCAGTTTTTTGCTAGTGTATTAAGGTGTTGGACCTCTTCTGCTTTAGAGAGAAATCTCTCTTGGCTTAAAGCGGAGGTCCGCCCAAAAAAATTAAAAGCCAGCAGCTACACATACTGCAGCTGCTGGCTTTAAATAGGACACTTACCTGTCCGGGAGTCCAGCGATGTTGGTACCGCAGCTGATGTTTTCATCAGCTGTCGGGTGCTGCCGCCGCCATTGTGGGTAAGGGAAACCCGGCAGTGTAGCCTTATGGCTTCATGCTGAGAACCCTACTGTGCATGCGCGAGGCCCCACTCCTCTCTACCATAGGCCTGGCTACAGGGAGGAGGAGGGAGTCCCGCAGTGACGTCATGGGCTGCGGAGCAGACTCCCGGAAGTGGGAACAGGGTACCTGTCCCCCCTCCCTCCGAAAGGTGCCAATTGTGACACCAGAGGGGAGAGGAGACAAATGAGCAGAGGTTCCACTTTTGGGTAGAACTCCGCTTTAAAGTGATTGCTTGATTGTAAACAACCCATTCAGTTTAAAATAGAACTGAAAGGTAAAACATTTTTGTGTAGAGATATTAAAAAAAAAAAAATAGTGATCACATTCCCACTGTTCTTGGCTGCATATGAGCTGACGGGGAGGAGAAGCCGCAGCACACTTGGCTTTCCAGTGAAGGGCTGTGCAGCAGGAGTGTGTCGGGACAAGTCTGATCATTGGAGAGCATACCAAGTTTTTTGTTTATGGTTTCTGATCAAGCGCAGTCTTTCTTTTTATATTTTTCACGTACGAAAATGGTATACATTGAATGAAAATCTTGTACGGAAACCAAACAGAACATTTATGAGATTTGTCCCTTTCGTAAATTTTCGTTCAGACGGTCAGAATCGGCTGTCGAAAGTTGTATACACACACTATCAGAAAATTATACGATCGTTCCTCGGACAAAAATGTTCGCATAATTTTCTTAGTGTGTAAGAGCCTTAACAGTGCCACAGCTAGAGAACTGACCACGCTGTGCTCTCCTGCTTAGTGTGGTCAGTTTTTTTAATAGGTAAGCAAGGGGACTAGCAGGATCACCAGGGATTTCACATAATGGAAGCAATACAAAGCGAAAAGGATACCTGCTTATACAAGTACGTGGTACAGCAGGCACATATCAAGAATATGTAGTTTTGGGTAACAAACTCTTTAGCTTATTTTCATCAGATCTTCGCTGTCTTGTAATAAAGCAGTAGAAGCAGGGAATCCTGATTGGTTCAGCCTCAGTAAAAACCTTTGGAACACAAACCCTATCCTGTAAGGACGACCTTTTTAACCACTTAAGGACCGCCTCCTGCACATATACGTCAGCAGAATGGCACGGCTGGGCACATGTACGTACAGGTACGTCCTGTACATGTACCCAGCCGTGGGTCACGGGCTCGCGCCCGCAGCGTGCTCCCGCGACCCGGTCCGACGCTCCGGGACCGCGGACCCGATCGCCGCTGGGGTCATTTGTGTGGATGGAGAAATCATTTTTTTTTCCCCCCTATTCAGTTCTCACTGGCAAAAAAAAAAAAGTCTTTGTCCAGCTTAAGTCTCCTCATTAACCAGTTGTCGACCGCCGCATGTATATGCACGTACAGGCATATGGGCGTACATGTACGTCCCCGCCTTTCCACGGGTCCCCGGTACATGCGGCGGTCGGAAACCCGCGGGGAGCGATTTGGCACGAGGGCGCGGCTATTCGTTTCTAGCCGCCCCCTCGCGATCGCTCCCCAGAGCTGAAGAACGGGGGGAGCCGCGTGTAAACACGGCTTCCCCGTTCTTCACTGTTGCGGCTGCTTCGATCGTGTCATCCCTTTTATAGGGGGACACAATCGATGACGTCAGTCCTACAGCCACACCCCCCTACAGTTGTAAACACACATTAGGTGAAATATAACTCCTTCAGCGCCCCCTGTGGTTAACTCCCAAACTGCAACTGTCATTTCCACAGTAAACAATGCATTTAAAGCGGGGGTTCACCCCCAAAAAAATACAGCGCGTCACGAGTTGCCGAAAGAAGCCGAACGTCTGTGCGCAGGCGCCGTATAGAGCCGACTCGCAGTCCGGCTTCTTTCGGCAACTCGTGACGCGCTGTATGCGCCGGTCGGAAGCATGTCAATCAATTAGGAACGCCCAGTCCCGCAGATTACATACCCGGAAGCCGCAGTGAAAATATGGTATGTACGGCACTGAAAAAAAAACAGCTGACCGTCATTCTGACAACTCGGCTGAATGTCGTGTTAAAATTTTTTTTTTTTGGGTGAACCCTTCAAATGCATTTTTTACTGTGAAAATGATAATGGTTCCAAATTGTGTCAAAATTGTCGGAAGTGTCCGCCATAATGTCGCAGTCACGAAAAAAATCGCTGATCGCCGCCATAAGTAGTAAAAAAAAAAGAAAATTGATAAAAATGCAATAAAACTATGCCCTATTTTGTAAACGCTATAAATTTTGCGCAAACCAACCGATAAACGATTATTGCGATTTTTTTTTTTTTTTTTTTTTTTTAACCAAAAATATGTAGAATACGTATCGGCCTAAACTGAGGAAAATTTTTTTTTTTTTATATTTTTGGGGGATATTTATTATAGCAAAAAGTAAAAAATATTGAATTTTTTTTCAAAATTGTTGCTCTTTTTTTGAATATAGCTCAAAATAAAAACCAGAGGTGATCAAATACCACCAAAAGAAAGCTCTATTTGTGAGAAAAAAAGGACACAAATGTTGTTTGGGGAGTCACGTCGCACGACCGCGCAATTGTCAGTTAAAGCGACGCAGTACCGAATTGCAAAAAGGGGCTAGGTCCTTTAGCTGCATTTTGGTCCGGGTCTTAAGTGGTTAATAGTGTTTTGGGCACTGCATCCTGGATGTTGGCCGCATTGTGTTATACAGGTCCAGGGCCATGGTCCACCCCTGAATACCCATCTAGGGTGTGTCCAACATGAGCAAAGCCTGGAATCTGAAAAAGGGACTAGTGATGAGAATAGGGTCACCCTGTTGTATCCCTGACCTTTTACTGTATAAACTGGGACTGTTTTTGGAATTGATTTACTTTACTGTATAAACTGTTCAAACTTACTGCTTAGTCTCAGGTGGATGACAAGGTGCATTACACCACCGGTTGTAAACCTACTGCCACTTCCTCCTAGAGCCCCTTTCTTGGTACTCTACATACTGCTTTGTACTCCCTCTTGAACACACTTAACCCCATTTGCACACCCTACTCTGATAATACCTAATAGCAAAGTACCTCACCCATAGAAATGGTGGAAACCAGGTGAAATGGAGCCACAGCAATCCCTCTCCAGGGTTCAGAAATACCAGACTTCTTTTGCAGCTCAGTCGGAGCCTGATATGCTCAGCCTAGAAGAGACAAAGGAATGAAGTGCCAGAGGTGGTGTTTAGATGAGGCCACTGAAGATTTCTCACTTTAAGGCTCCTGTGCATTTGATATTATGGCTTCATGCAATGTGCTTGCCAATATGAATATGCTCAATTCTACTGTTCACAAAAGTCTTTGCATTGTTGTTCAACCCCCTGTCTCACCATACGCCTTTGTTTACAAAGAGACCTGCTAAATCCAAATAGGCATTTCCTATTCTTAAACAAATGGAATGGGAAATTTATATTGATTGTGTCAATCAAGAAAAGTTTTCCAATCTTCTAAAAATCATTGTCAAGCTCTATCCAGTGGAAAATAAGGTTCATATTAGGTGGTCTGTTCTGTTAGTAGATTCTGCCATCTCCATCTTAAACATCTCACTGTACCAATTGAAGATGGTGCTTTAGTTCTTTCATTCAAAGATTTGGTAGATGGAAAGTTTGAGACACTCTGAGCCCTTGTGCTGCCGCCCGATTACCTCCACACGCCCGGTACCAGCGCCCTCCCCAGGCACCCTGCCATGTATTCCGGGCTACACTTTCCCATCTGCAGGCCCGGCACCGACTTGGCAGTTGTGGTGGGTTGAGGCTAAGGAGAAGAATGGACTCACGTCCCCCCTTCTTGCGGTGTCCCAGAAAGTGAGGTTGTAGACAGGTCAACCTCTCTATGTCCCTAAGAAGGGATGTATTGCAATGCAAAAAAATGTACACCCAAGCACATAAAATCCGATATACGTGTTGCATATTGTTGCGCATGCCGGAGTGAGGGCAATTATTTTATTACAAGACCACCCCCGTAACACTAAGCTGATGACGACCTATTGGGGGCTTTTGAAGAGTCTCCTATAAAGAATATAGGGTACTGAAGCTTGTTGCCATTTCACAGGCGTATGCAAATTTAAGGTTTGATATGTTGGGTATCCATTTACTCTGTGCTAACTCGTCTTATATTTTACCAAAAATTTGGGTAGTTTGTTTGCCCTAAAATTCACTTGTGTGTTTTTTACAGAAATTTAGCTTTTTCTAAACTTGGCAATATCAAGTGCTCTAAAAATTGGCACTACCACTATTTCATTCTCTAGAATGTCTGCTTTCAGGAAATATGTTTGGGGGTTTTATGTAATCTTCAGGCCTAAAATGACTTTAAACATTTATGTGAAAACTGCTGTCAGTGAAAATGTTAGTCTCTTTATACTTGCAGGCCCGGCTCTGCAGCCAGCCATTGCTGTAATTTCTGTCAAATTGCAGAAAATTGGACTAGACGCAGTGATGGTTAACCTGGGCACCCCAGATGTTTTGAAACTGCATCTCCCATGATGCTCAAGTAAACTGCAGAGTGCGTCGGCATCATGGGAAATGTAGTTCCAAAACATTTGGGGTGCAAATGTTCACCATTACTGGAGCAATGAACAATCAACAAAATCCTATATTCCTGGACCATGCTTTAACTGAAGAAATAGAAGTTACGTGCTGTTTTATGCTGTTTTGGGTGTATGCCCTAGAACAAGAAATTACACATTTCCAGAATGGCTCCGATTTCTATGTATATGCACATATGCCCTTTGAAGGAAGATGTCTCTCCAATGAGGTACTGGTCACCTCTGGTCATCCATGCGGTGCACAAGATTTGGTGGTCAGAGAGTCCTTGTTGATAAACATCTTGGAACTTTAGGTGCTTTGGCTGTCTTTACAGCTTCATACTTCATACTTTGGAGAATCATTTAACTCCAAATTCAGTAGGACAACACCATGGCACTGCCAAACATCGGTTGTTGGAGAGGAAACAGAAGTCTCGTCACAGTAAGACCTCAGATCCTGTCCTGGCAAAATTTCACATTCCAGCCTAGGCAGCTGTGAACGTCTCGGCATAGAAAATTGGAAGGCAGACTCCTCGGACCACATCTCCTGGGCTCAGCGTTTGTCCTACTCTCTCTCTCGAGTACTCTGGACCTATTATGCCGGTGGGGTATGCGGGATGGGCTTCTTGCCTTTTTAAGTTAAAAATCAAACTACACACGTTTATTTCCAGGTACAGGGATTCTCTAGTAGAAGTAGTTGATGACCTGGTGGCTTTGTGCATTTAGTACACCCTATACTATTCCTTTCCTGCCCTGAAACGTCATCTTTGTCTGCTTTGCTTGATTGATATTAACCACTTAAAGACCCGCCTATTGTAAATGTACGTCCTCTTTTTAAACATGGATACCTCAGTAACGGCAGCAGCTGCTGCCACAACCGAGATATCCATGTTTTCAGCGGGCGGCCGTGTAAACGATAACGGCGGTCTCCGCGGCGGATTCGCCGCGAGATCGCCGTTATCGGTGGCGGGAGAGGGCCCCCCCCTCCCGCCGCTTTTCCACGCCCTCCGCCGCTTACCGGAGCCGTCGGTAGCGGCGGAGGAGATCCGATGCTGCCGCCTGGAGAGTGAGGACTTGAGTGAGGGCAAGATGGCCCCCACCCGTCCTCATAGCTCTGCTGGGCGGAAGTGACGTCAAAACGTCAGTCCCGCCCAGCCTCTTAAAGAGACATTTTTTTTTTTTGTCATTTTTTTAAATGACAAATTTTCCTTTTTTTTTTTTTTTTTTTTTTCATTTAAGCCTAAATATGAGATCTGAGGTCTTTTTGACCCCAGATCTCATATTTAAGAGGACCTGTCATGCTTTTTTCTATTACAAGGGATGTTTACATTCCTTGTAATAGGAATAAAAGTGATCATTTTTTTTTTTTTTATATTTTAGTGTATAAAATAATAAAATCAATAAAATTAAATAAGAAAACAAAAACATTTTTTTTTTAAAGCGCCCCGTCCTGACGAGCTCGCGCGCAGAAGCGAACGCATACGCGAGTAGCGCCCGCATATGAAAACGGTGTTCAAATCACACAAGTGAGGTATCGCCGCGATCGTTAGAGCGAGAGCAATAATTATAGCCCTAGAGCTACTCTGTAGCTCAAAAAATGCAACTTATAGAATATTTTAAACGTCGCCCATCTAGATTTTTAAGGGTAAAAGTTTGACGCCATGCCACGAGCGGGCGCAATTTTAAAGCGTGACATGTTGGGTATCATTTTACTCGGCGTAACATTATCTTTCAGAATATATAAAAAAATTGGGCCTAATTTATTGTTGTCTTATTTTTTAATTAAAAAAAGTGAATTTTTTCCAAAAAAAGTGCGCTTGTAAGACTGCTGCGCAAATACGGTGTGACAAAAAGTATTGCGATGACCGCCATTTTATTCTCTAGGGTGTTAGAAAAAAAAATATATAATGTTTGGGGGTTTTAAGTAATTTTCTAGCAGAAAAAAATGTTTTAGTCTTGCAAACACCAAATCTGAAGAACACCTGAGGTCTTTAAGTGGTTAAGGGCATTTTGATCCCTATTGCTTTTGACTGGCCCAGGCAGATGCAATACGCTGATCCGGTAAGCCTCTGGCAGATGCTCAGTGGACACTGTCAGATTGTCAGGATCTTTTGTTCCAAAGACCAGTTTTCCATCCTGCGTGCTGGAAATGTTTTCAATTCACATCAATATACATATCCGTAACAATCATCCATTTCATCAACCAAAAAATGTATAGTAGTGTACGCCACGTATTGCAAAGCCTAATTTTTTTGATATAATAACCTGCGTGCTGGAAAGTTTTTAACATGCAGATTCAATATGCACCAATATTAAAGCAGAGGTCCACTTAAAAGCCAGCAACTACAAATGCTGCAGCTGCTGACTTTTAATAGACACTCACCTGTCCAGGGTGCCCCCGTCGCCATCCTTGGTGAGGGAATCGGGAAGTTGAGCATTGCATCTTCACTTCCCGGTTCCCTACCGCACATGCGCGAGTCGCGCTGCACGTCCTCACTGGTCCTCACTGTCTTCTGGGACCAGTGTGTTTCCCAGAAGACAGCGGGGAGGGGGGGGGTTTGGGGACCTGGTAGTGGGTGCAAGTACCTGTATTATACAGGTATCTGCACCCCCCCTCCCCCTGAAAGGTGCCACCAAATGTGACACCGGAGGGGGGAAGGTTTCCGAAAAGCAGAGGTTCACTTTGTGTGGACCTCCACTTTAAAGTGGATGTAAACCCTCACATATACCCAGTGAACAGCCTCAGATGATGCACAGGGATGAAACAAAATTTCCCTACATAAGTTTTACATGTATATCTGCTGTCTTCAACTGTATGTATACTTTAGAAAGTACACATTGTGTTACAGATTTTTCTCTACCTGGTTAAGACTGCACAGAAGCCTGGGCATACAGTCATGACGGCTGATTGGAGGAAAGGCACACAACCTCTCTCCTCTTAGAGACGTTCAGCTCTGTTCGTTCCTTGTATAGTTCAGCTCTGTGCTAATCTATTTATCGCAACCTCCCCAACACAAAACTCTGGCTGCTTTTATCACATGTGACGGAGAATTGTCAGGCTGATAACGGAAGCTACGGAACTTAGTGCTTTGAAGAGAGAGAACAAAACACAGCAGATATGTGCCCAGCTCAAATTTTATGAAACGGGTTTACATTCACTTTACCTACTTGCCAACGGGCCAATTCTGACACTTCTCTCCCACATTTTTTTTTTTTTTTTAGCATAGAGCCTTGGTAATGGTGGTTGCAACTTTTTATCTCGCACTGTATTTGTGCATCGATTTTTCAAATGCATTTTTTGTTGGGGGGAGAGAATGTCATGCATTAAAAAAAACAACGGCAAAGTTAGCCTAATTCTTTTACATAATGTGAAAGATATTACGCAGATACCTAACATGTCACACTTTAAAATTGCTCACACTTGTGGAATGGCGCCAAACTTTGGTACTTCAAAATCCCCATAGGCGAAAGCTTTAACACTTTTTACAGGTTACCTGTTTAGAGTTACAGATGTGGTCTTGCACTAGAATTATTGCTCTCACTATTACGTTGGTGGCGGTACCTCACATGTGGTTTGAACACTACATATGCGGGCGCAACCTATGTATACATTCGCTTCTGCATGCGAGCACGTGGGGACAGTGGCGTTTTTTTTTTATTATGACTTTTATCCCTACTACAAGAAATGTAAACATCCCTTGTAATGGGAATATGGTATGACAAGTCCTTTTTAGAGTTAGATCTGGGGTTTATAAAGTCTCCAGATCTCATCTCTAGGCTGGGAAGCCAGGAAAAAAAAAAAAGACGTGGTGGAATTTGTGCGATGTTATAACACCAAGCCCGGCCTCCGAACATTCATAGAGACTTCGGGGGAATCATCTGGCCCGCTGGAAATCTCCATCGTCAATAGGGGTGCAACGGATCGAAAAACTCACGGTTCGGATCGTTCCACGGATCAGTGTCACGGATTGGATAATTTTTCGGATCGGCAAAAAAATAAAGACAAATTCACACCGTCACGGTTTTATCCAGTAAACTTTCGTTCATCATTATCTTTGACAGGGAAGCCAAAATGCTCCCATACAGGGGATTTAAAAAAAAAATTCCAACATTTTTTGTCTGGGTACAACATTGCATGCCTATGGAGATTTTAAAGGGTAAAAGTTTGTCGGCATTCCACGAGCGGATGCAATTTTGAAGCGTGACATGTTGGGTATGAATTTACTTGGCGTAACATTATCTTTCATAATAAAAAAAATGGGGATAACTTTACTGTTTTATTTTTTAATTTAAAAAAGTGTAATTTTTTCCCAAAAAAGTGCGCTTGTAAGACCGCTGCGCAAATACGGTGCGACAAAGTATTGCAACGATCGCCATTTTATTCTCTAGGGTGTTAGGATAAAAAATATATAATGTTTGGCGGTTCCAATTAGAGGGAAGAAGATGGCAGTAAAAATAGTGAAAAATGACATTCGAATTGCTGTTTAATTTGTAATGCTTAACTTTGTAATACCAACGGCCACCACCAGATGGCGCCAGCTTACACATCTGGTGGTAATAACTTGTAATACCAATGGCTCACCACCAGATGTCACCAGCTTTTTTTTTGCCCCCCTTCCAAGCCAATTTGCCAGGACCCTATTTCTAGTAGCCATGGCGACCGGGATTTGTCGAGCCCGGCTCTATACAATAGGGGATAACTGCGCAGAGGTTTATTTAATTATAAGTTTGCCATCTTGCTCTATGGTAGCCTGCTCTGACAAAAGTGGCCTACTCTAATTACATAGATGG
This sequence comes from Rana temporaria, assembly GCF_905171775.1. Classification (NCBI taxonomy): domain Eukaryota; kingdom Metazoa; phylum Chordata; class Amphibia; order Anura; family Ranidae; genus Rana; species Rana temporaria. The sequence goes on from NC_053490.1 coordinate 143,904,989, forward strand.
AACATATAGCCCTTCAGCTGGCTCTTTAAGCTGTAGACAGTCCCAAGTACTTTGTTTTCTTGTGCCTGTAAGTACGGCAATTGTTGTGTTCACACCACTTAGAAGACTGCTCTTGGATTTCTGTGAGGTTAAAGATTTTCTGAGTCCCTCAATGGATGAGAGACAATTTTATGGAGATAAAGGGTGTGTGTCTGTCTGTCTGTCTGTCTGTATATGTGTGTATGTATATGTGAAACTGAGGAATGTTGGGCAGGCCTACAAGTATGTTTGTTCCCCTTTTGTCCAATCCTCCTGTAGGCGACAGCATAACACAAGACCATCTGTGAACACCAAAAGAAGGGGCACACACGGACGCAACATGCTCTTAATAGGGTTTTGAATAGCATTGATAGCTCTAGCTATGTTTTTGAGAAGGGGTCAGGTGATGCAGTAGTAATGCCTTTTTAGTGTACAGCTAAATCTTATTGTAACTTTTTCCCCCAAGATCTTGGAAATGGTATTCATATCGACTAGCCAGTAATCATTTTAGGATAATAATTGCATTGAATTAAGTTTAACTCAATTTTTCTTTCTTTTTAATACATTTTCATTTGGAAATCAAGTTTAACAACGTTTGTATATCTTTTTTCTGTGTTATGAAATTTGTTTTCCGTGGTTTCCATTTTTTTTACTCTTCACATTTATTGTTGACTGATTAACTCCTTCCTCACACAGGTCTGCACGGTTTAGATTGGGAGTCGTATTAGCATGCCGTTTGGCACATTATTAATGGGTTCAGATCAGCCTTTAACGGAGTGAGGATGCAGCCCCTTTGCAAAGACTTTCTCATTCGTTTCCCAGAGTGATATGCCAGCTGTGTTAGATCTAAAATTAAGTATTGTGTTTTTTGTTTATAGATGGCAGGGATTCTAGAAGTCATAGCTCGCGAAGAAGTTCACCCGATTCTGATCGTCAGGTACATTCAAGATCTGGATCTTTTGACAGCCGTGAAAGAGCCCCTGACAAAGATCGATACGAGCATGATCGGGACAGGGACCGTGATAAGGATCGTGATCGTGAAAGGAGAGATGTTAGGCCACGAGAGTGGGACAGAGAAGCTGATAAAGACTGGCCAAGAAATAGAGAGCGAGATCGAATAAGAGATCGGGATAGAGACCGAGAAAGAGACAGAAGGCAAAACCTGGAAAGAGAGCGGGAGAAAATTATTCCTGATACTATGGAGAAAGAGAGAACTAAACTTGCTGACATCCCCACAACAACCGAGCAGAAACGAAGTGACGTAAAAGAGAGAGACAATGATAAAGGCCTTGAGGCTTCCAGTCGAAACAACGCCTCTCTGGACAGAGGGGACAGAGACACTGAAACTGTTCAAGATGTGATCACTAACCGTAAAACAGAAAAAAATGAAAATATTGAAGGTAAGTTCAAATATCAATCTTCATAATCAGGATTTTTTTTGTGATACGGCACTGTGGTACTTTTAACTGACAATTGCGTGGTCGTGCGACACTATACCTAACCCAAATTAAAGCGTTGCCCTTCCCCCCCCATAGCGTCTACAAACTATGGGCTATTTTTACATGTGTATTAGCATTATCCAGGAGCGGCATCGGGTGGTTGTGGGTGCCAGTGGCCAGTATAAACTCCCCAATATATTAAAGTCTAGGTTTAATCTTGGGACCTTTACGTTTCACCCCCGTATTTAGGATGTACTATAATATGCTCCCAATCAACTGTCTGCCACCACCAGAGCCCCCTTCCTGTGACGGCAGGTGATGTTTATGTGTGTTTGTGCTTTGGGGTGCACACCCTAAGGCAATGGGCTGAGCCACACCTATGTACAGCAACTATTTATCCTTGGAAGTAATACCAGTACAAATTCCTTGGGACTGAAAGACTTTGAACACTCTTAGTAGCTGAGCAAGAGTGAGGGAAAGAGAGAGGGGAAACCTCTTAAGTTGCTGTTTTCTGGGACCAGCAGATATGATCTATAGACATAAGAATCTATTACAATTCGGCCTGAAATGCATTTTAATGTGTGAACAGGCTCAATTTCTCAGAAACTATCAGATATAAAATATGACTTGAAGTTGGCTGCTCTGAATGTCATCCCAGCAAGTATCTAGTATTCTGCTTGAAAAATAAATCAACAACTACTAGACCTCCTGACTTATATCTCCAATTGTCCTCGACTTCTGAGGATGCAGCAATAGAGTTGTTGCTTGAAGTTACTTATACAGTGGAGCCTCAGATTACAAGCATAATCTTTCTCTTCCAGGAGAATGCTCGTAATCCAAAGTGCTCTCATATCAAAGCGAGTTTCCCCATTGAAGTTAATGGAAATGAAAATAATTGGTTCCGCATTGACTTCAATGGCATGCAATACCGAATGCGGCCAGAGGCGGGGGGAGCCGGAGAGCCTCGGAAGCGGTCGAAAAGGCCTGAGGACACCTCGGAAAGACTTTGTTTCCGAGATTTGCCGAGGTCAGCCGAGCTGTTCTCTGGCCTTTCCGTGCATTTTCGTTTGGCTCCGGCAAACGTGGTACTGCACACCGTTTTGGCCTGAATTGTGCTGGTGTTGCAAGTCAACACTCGCAAACTGAGTTACGATATTTAAAAATACAGTGCTCGTATTGCGAAACGCTCGTTAACCGTGTTACTCGCAATCCGAGGTTCCACTGTAACTGCAAAAATTCCAACTACAAAACTACCATTTTCAATTGTTTTGCGACTTGCAGGGGATCAGTTATCTAAGCTTGTTGAAGATCAGTCTGACGGATCTGTGGCTGGAGAAGAGTATGAGCCAATCAGCGATGATGAGCTTGATGAAATTCTAGCTGATGATGCTGAAAAGAAGGAAGACCAACAGGATGATGAAAAGATATCAGGTAATTCAATTGAGCACGCTTGTAAGCAATCTTCTTTTTACAATGTTCAATTGGGTAATAAGGTATACATTTGCGCCTTTATCAAAGCAGAAAAACTCCCATATGTGAAGACCAACAGGGTTTAAGTGTATCGTGTCAGTTTTATTGTTCGCTTAGGTGTATATGGCTCTTAGTATTATTTGATATCATGTAGTCACATAAGTGGTTTCTCATGGTACTAAAACGGTTTTAAATAAAAAAAGGGCTCATGAAGTAAGGTAACAATAACCATACCGCTGCTAAAACACATTGCTGCATGCTGTATATTTAGCTGATGCTACATACAGTTTATAGAGCACCAACAGTGGCTGCATCATGTAAAGAATAATGTTCATTTGGGCCAGCTATTTAAAATGAAAGACCACCTAGAATTAGGTTTTAGCCAAATTCTTGTTGCTTACGGATTCATTGGTTGCTTAGGAAATTGGGGAAACGGCTTTTCCTCACTGTGCCAAGTTCAACTGGCACACAAACAGTTGTAACACTGAAGGAGCGCTTTGATAGGCAGAGAGCCAGAATAGAGCAGAATCCTGGCGGCCAAGGGAATGTAGTTTATTGAGAAGGAGCGGGTGGTCAACGGTATCAAAGGTTGCAGAGAGGTCAAGTAGGCGTATGGAGTACTGGCTGTTGGCTTTAGCAGTTGGTAAATAGTGAGTTTTAGTAAGGCAGTTGCCGTGGAGTGCAGCAACTTAGCAAAAGCCAGACTGTAAGGGGTCAAGAAGGTTATTTTTACTGAGAGGAGCTAAGATGGTTGTAGACTAAGCGTTCTAGAGATGTGTGCAAACCTAGTGGCCAACTACAAGAAAAAAGTCTGACCTCTGTATTTGCTTACAAGGGTTTTGCCACCAAGTCATGTTTTGGGAAGGGGTCAAATACTTGTTTCCCTCACTGTACAATCTAGTAGACTTAGAAAAATAACGTAGAACAAAGCTTTTAAAAAAAACTCTCATTGCTAGCTCGTAGGGCCCATTCAGACTAGAACATCCTAGCGGGAAATTCATGTTTCCTAATGTCGCCCCAAAGGCAGGGCATGTGCTTTCTCTGAATCGCGTGGTGCATTTTAAAAGTAGTTCATGCACTACATTTTGGTGTGATCCAGTGATATTTCGGCCCATTTAAATGTGATATACAGAACACTCGTGCCTTGATGACTAAACTTAAATGGACTAAGCCCCCTTTCACACTGTGGTGGGAGGTGCGGTGGTGGTATAGCACCGGTATTTTTAGTGCGCCTTTAACCCCCCGCTAGCGGCCGAAAAAGGGTTAATAATGCCTGCAATGCACCTCTGCAGAGGTGCAATGCGGGCGGTGTAGCCGCAGTTTCCCATTGATTTCAATGGGTGGAGGAGCGGTAAACTCACCGCTCCAAAGATGCTGCTGTCAGGACTTTTGGAGCGGTCCTGCTAGCGCACCACTCCAGTGTAAAGGCCCTCGGCCTTTAACACTGGTGAAACGGCATCCACTGTTTAGGGTCGGGTTGACGGCGCTATTTTTACTATTTTTGCTATTGCCTGCAAACCGCCCCAGTGTGAAAGGGGCTTTATCAATGTATCTAGCAATTTAAGGGTTATTGGTGATTCACAAAAAACAAACAGCGCTTGCTGATAGCATAACACATATAAAATAAATATTAAAAAAACAATATAAAAAGCGCGGCTTTTATATTGTTTTTTTATTTCTCTGTCATCACACGCTAGCCGCCGCCTAAAAACTGTGTTGTGTTAGCGCGGTTTTTTTTGTTGTATATAAAATAAATATTAAAGTGGTTGTAAAGGTTCCCCTTTAAAAAAACAAACATGTCATACTTGCCTCCACTGTGCAGTTCATTTTGCACAGAGTGGCCCCAAGCCTCCTGTTCTGGGGTCCGACGGCGGCTCTCTCGGCTCCTCTCCGCAATAGATAACCCCCCTCTGGAAAGCTCTCTCCCGAGGGGCTTACCTTGCGGGTGCGCTCCCGTGTCATACACTCGGCATCCATATTTGCCGATTGTATGACCCGGCCCTGGCGCCTGCGTCATTGGTTTCTTGGAAAATAAATTGTTCACAACAATTGTCATAGGACTTGTGTACATTGTTTCACATGTTTTTTTTGTTTATAATTTGAGGACTTTCACTTAACATGTATCATAGATCTCGAAGAATTAATATTATCAGCAAGCGCTGGCTGTTCAGAGTTTTTTTCTGTTTTTTGTGAATCACTAATAACTTTTTAAATGGGCTAAAAATCGCATCGCATTGCATTGCACTGAATCTCACTGGAATTTGACCAAGCAGAAGTTTCTTACTTGGCTACATCCTATTTATATGTCCAATTTGATTTTAATATGGTAAACAGTCTTGGTATTTGAATGCCAAAAATAAAAAATTAAGTAGTGAGCTTACTGCTTTTCCATCTACTTGGCTTACTTAATATATCTATTTTATAGCTTGTATGTACTGTGTAAAACGTACGAGAAACAATATACATTATTGTATTTGAGAAATTTGAAACTGCTCATCTGCTTTGCCGAAGGCAGAATATGTTCTATTTTTGACATTCAAGAAATATGTTCTTGTTTTGGAGATCGTCTATTCCACTGTGAAATGTAAAATAATGAATAAAATCCCTTCTAAATATGTATCAATTTTATGATAGACCAGCAATATCTAATATTTTGTTTTGTATGGGAATTTTGTTCTTGTACAGATCCTCTGGATGCAATTGATGTGGACTGGTCTAGTCTAATGCCCAAGCAGGCAATGGAACCTCGTGAATCTGGCGCTGCCCTCCTGAAATTCACACCTGGCGCTGTGCTACTGCGAGTTGGCATTTCAAAACGTTTAGCTGGGCCCGACTTGTTCAATAAAGTTAAAGAAACTTGCCAGCAAGCTATAGAAAAACCTAATGGTAAGGTTTTTTTTATTATTATATTTAAACCTGTACTATGGGCACATTGTGAATTGTTTAGGTATGATTGTTTTGTTTAGGCAATGATCCAAGAGTCCTGTGGCAGCCAGTGTTGGTGTCATCTTGTTCCCATGACCCCAAGACCTGTGGGAGCAGTTACTTGTCATAAAAAGGTACCTGCTCACACAAGGGAGCAAGAGGGGCTAGGAGGCTGATGAGCAGTACTTTTAAGTGAAGGTCTATTTTAACCTGTTACCGACCGCCCACTGTATATGTACGTCCTCTTTTTAAAGATGGATATCTCGGTAACGGCAGCAGCTGCTGCCACAACCGAGGTATCCATCTTTTCAGTGGGCGGTCCGGTAAACGATAACAGCGGTCTCCGCGGCGGATTTGCCGCGAGATCGCCGTTATCGGTGGCGGGAGAGGGGGCCCGCCGCTTACCGGAGCCGTCGGTAGCGCCGGAGGCGATCGGGTGCTGCTTCCTAGTCAGTGAGGGCAAGATGGCCTCCACCCGTCCTCATAGCTTTTCTGGGCGGAAGTGACGTCAAAACGTCAGTCCCACCCAGCGTCTTAAAGAGACAATTTTTTTGTTATTTTTTTAAATGACAAATTTTCCATTTTTTTTTTTCTTGCATTTAAGTCAAAATATGAGATCTGAGGTCTTTTTGACCCCAGATCTCATATGTAAGAGGACCTGTCATGCTTTTCTCTATTACAAGGGATGTTTACATTCCTTGTAATAGGAATAAAAATTATACATTTTTTTTATTTCAGTGTAAAAAAATATAAAATCAATAATAATAAATAAGAAAACAAACAACATTTTTTTTTAAAGCGCCCCGTCGAGCTTGCGCGCAGAAGCGAACGCATACGCGAGTAGCGCCCGCATATGAGACCGGTGTTCAAACCACACAAGTGAGGTATCACTAGATCGTTAGATCGAGAGCAATAATTCTAGCCCTAGACCTACTCTAGCTCAAAAAATGCAACCTATAGAATTTTTTAAACGTCACCTATCGAGATTTTCTCTTCCGTTCATAGACGGACACAGCCTTCTTTGACAGTAGGGTTATATCCGCTTTCACTAGGAGAGTTTAACTCTACTGTCAAAGAAGGCTGTGTCCGTCTATGAACTCAGAGAAATGGATTTTACGGTGAGTACAAAAATCCTATTTTTATGGGTAAAAGTTTGACGCCATGCCACGAGCGGGCGCAATTTTTAAGCGTGACATGTTGGGTATCATTTTACTCGGCGTAACATTATCTTTCACAATATATAAAAAAATTGGGCCAAATTGTCTTATTTTTTAATTAAAAAAAGTGAATTTTTTTCAAAAAAAGTGCGCTTGTAAGACCGCTGCGCAAATACGGTGTGACAAAAAGTATTGCAATGACCGCCATTTTATTCTCTAGGGTGTTAGAAAAAATATATATATAATTTTGGAGGGTTTTAAGTAATTTTCTAGCAAAAAAAAACTGTTTTAGTCTTGTAAACGCCGAATCTGAAAAACAGGCTCGGGGGTAAAGTGGTTAAGGATGTGTTGAATATGCCTTATTTCATATAGCATGCTGCCTTTTTTTTTTTTTTACCCCCTCAGTGATGCAACAAAACCATAATTACAGTGCTGATTCAATGCTGCAAAAATATTTTAAAATGTGAAAATTCATAACCATAACAATCGTGATCATAGTCCACAAATCGGTGCAAAGTAAATTAAAAAAAATGGCTTTTAAACCGAATCAGTCCAAACAGAATTGGTGCAAACAAAAATGTCCCATTACTGTTCTTCCAAGTGTAAAAAATATGGGAATATGCACTTTTCACAATTATGTCTCCTTGTAAGATTAGGCAAGCACAGCTTTTATTCATGCCACAGATCTTGTGTGGTGCAACATGTCTTCCCAAAGATACAGATGACATTACCACTGCTACGGGTGACCTCGGCATTAACAGTAATATTAACACATTAAATGTGCTTGTGTGGCTGGCAGAGACCAGTGCTCAAAATAGACTAGAACAACTTACCCAGATCTGATGGCATATACCTGAGAGTTCTCAAAGAACTTGGGCATGTTAAAGCCAGACCATTATTTCTAAATTTGAAGGAAAGCTTACTGACTGGAATGGTAAAAACGTGTTGGCCAATTACAAATGGGGTATATAAAAAAAAAAAGATATTTACCTGCTAACTACAGCCTAGTCCAGTGATGGCGAACCTTGGCACCCCAGATGTTTTGGAACTACATTTCCCATGATGCTCAACTACACTGCAGAGTGCATGAGCATCATGGGAAATGTAGTTCCAAAACCTCTGGGGTGCCAAGGTTCGCCATCACTGGCCTAGTCAGTATGTAAGCTATTGAAGGAAAGCTATGGGACCAAATCTAATAATCTGCTGATTAAAAGATTATTTTATTTTTTTAACTCCTCTTGCCAGACCAACCCTTTAACATTCTATGAGAAGGTAAACTGTAATTTGGATGCAGGAAGACTTTGGGATGTAGTGTACCTAGATATCACTAAGGCATTTGATGCAGTACCCTATAAATCCTTATTTTACAAATATATTAGGGTCTTTTGGCACTTATAAGAAGATGTATGTACCTGGATAGAAAACTGGTTACAGGAGCATATCCAGAGGGTGGCGATTTAATGGCATATTTTCTGAATGGTCTAGAGTTGTGAGCAGAATGCCCCAGGGCTCTGTTCTGGGACCAGTTTTCTTTTAACTTTTTTCATAAATAAATTATATATATATATATATATATATATATATATATATATATATATATATATATATATATATATATATATATATATATATATATATATATATATATATATATATATATATTTTTTTTTTCAACCTCAGTGTTTGCTGATAAAAACTAGTTAAAAATGGAGGTTGGACATGTAGACGTGCTAAAAATATTAATGAAAAAAAGGTTACCTCAATAAACCTATATATAAAATACAAAAAATGTATTGGCTTAATACCATTTGCATATTTACCACCTGTTGAGGTGTGTGTGTGTTTTTTTTTTTCTGATTTGCCTGTTGATATGATTTAGAACCGTTCAAAGTCCTCTCTGCATTATTGAATGTAATGGTATACCTTTTTGCTGTTGAGCTAGCAAAGTAACTTTTTTTTTTTTAAGTAACCCTTTTATGTTTTTTTATGCTGTACATAAAAAAGAATATCCATAAAGGTTTTTTTGTTTGTAAGTAGGGCACAATTTGCTTGATAACATTTGCAAGGATACTCATTTATAGACTGGATGTACATATTGGTTTAGTTGGTTTTGAGCTGCATTTGTGACACTCTTCATGATGTGTTTACATGCGCTCCATTGCCTTTCAAAGCTCTTATATCGCGCATTGACACAAAAAATTGGACATGAAAAAAATGAACAAGGCGCTGCATCTCTAAACTAGCACCATTAAAAACCATACCAAACCTATGCACCTTTTGTTAACCACTTAAGCCCCGGACCATATTGCTGCCTAAAGACCCAAGGGGTTTTTACAGTTCGGGACTGCGTCGCTTTAACAGACAATTGCGCGGTTGTGCGACGTGGCTCCCAAACAAAATTGGCGTCCTTTTTTCCCCACAAATAGAGCTTTCTTTTGGTGGTATTTGATCACCTCTGCGGTTTTTATTTTTTGCGCTATAAACAAAAATAGAGCGACAATTTTGAAAAAAATGCAATATTTTTTTCTTTTTGCTGTAATAAATATCCCCCAAAAACATATATAATTTTTTTTTTCCTCAGTTTAGGCCGATACGTGTTCTTCTACCTATTTTTGGTAAAAAAAATCGCAATAATCGTTTATCGGTTGGTTTGCGCAAAATTTATAGCGTTTACAAAATAGGGGATAGTTTTTTTGCATTTTTTTTATTTTTTTTTATTTTTTACTACTAATGGCGGCGATCAGCGATTTTTTTCGTGACTGCGACATTATGGCGGACACTTCGGACAATTTTGACACATTTTTGGGACCATTGTCATTTTCACAGCAAAAAAATGCATTTAAATTGCATTGTTTATTGTGAAAATGACAGTTGCAGTTTGGGAGTTAACCACAGGGGGCGCTGTAGGAGTTAGGGTTTACTTTGTGTGTGTTTACTAGTGTAGGGGGTGTGGCTGTAGGAATGACATCATCGATCGGGTCTTCCCTATAAATGGAATCACCCGATCGATGCGCCGCCACAGTGAAGCACGGGGAAGCCGTGTTTACACACGGCTCTCCCCGTTCTTCAGCTCCGGGGAGCGACGGCGCGGCTAAAAACAAATAGCTGCGCCGTCGTCCCGGATCGCTCCCCGAGCGGACCTGACCTCCGCATGTACCGGGGGGGGGGGGTCCCGATCGGACCCCCCACCCACGTCTAGCAGAGGACGTACAGGTACGTACATGTGCCTGTCCGTGCCATTCTGCTGACGTATATGTACATGAGGAGGTCGGGAAGTGGTTAATGTATGTTAAAATGCAGAGGGGCCAATGGGCCTATAATCTTTCTTTCTTTCTTTCTTTCTTTCTTTTTTCTTTCTTTCTTTTTTCTTTCTTTCTTTTTTCTTTCTTTCTTTCTTTCTTTCTTTCTTTTTCTTTCTTTTTCTTTCTTTCTTTCTTTTTCTTTCTTTCTTTTTTCTTCTTTCTTTTTTCTTTCTTTCTTTTTTCTTCTTTCTTTTTTCTTTCTTTCTTTTTTCTTTCTTTCTTTCTTTTTTCTTTCTTTCTTTTTTCTTTCTTTCTTTTTTCTTTCTTTCTTTCTTTTTCTTTCTTTCTTTTTTCTTCTTTCTTTTTTCTTTCTTTTTCTTTCTTTCCTTTTTCTTTCTTTTTCTTTCTTTCCTTTTTCTTTCTTTTTTTTCTTCTTTCTTTTTTCTTTCTTTTTCTTTCTTTTCTTTTTTCTTCTTTCTTTCTTTCTTTCTTTCTTTCTTTCTCCTTTCTTTCTTTCTTTCTTTCTTTCTTTCTTTCTTTCTTTCTCCTTTCTTTCTTTCTTTCTCTCTCTTTTTCTTTCTTTCTTTCTTTCTTTCTTTCTTTCTTTCTTTCTTTCTTTCTTTCTTTTTCTTTCTTTTCTTTTTTCTTCTTTCTTTCTTTTTTCTTCTTTTTTCTTCTTTTTTCTTCTTTCTTTCTTTTTTCTTCTTTCTTTCTTTCTTTCTTTCTTTCTTTCTTTCTTTCTTTCTTTCTTTCTTTCTTTCTCTCTCTTTTTCTTTTCTTTCTTTCTTTCTTCTGTATATCCTTTTTGAAATTACTTTTGTATGCATTTTGGATATGTTGATTAATTTGTGGTGCATTTTATGGCATTTATGTTTACAATTGTTTCACTGCTGTTTTTGCTTTGGTTAAAAACTGAACTCTAATTTTATTTAGAAGCAGAAAACTTGTTTGAACATGAGCTCGGATCTCTAAACATGGCTGCACTACTCAGAAGAAGGGAGAGAGCTGGCTTACTCAGTAAACTTGGGCCCTGTTGTAAAGCTCTGTGTTCTAGAAGGGACTTGGCAATTCGTAAGCAACTTGTGCAAAATGAAAAGGTAATGAAATCTGCTAATCTAATAATTTTGTGTGTGTGTATGTTATATTTATAAATATATACATTTTAAGTGGTTGGAAACCTTTGACATAAAATATGAACAAAGCATATTCTTTTAAAGTGTGTTTCAATCCAGTCTTAAAAGGGTTGTAAAGGTACAATTATTTTTTTCCCCTAAATAGCTTCCTTTACCTTAGTGCAGTCTTCCTTCACTTGCCTCATCCTTCGATTTTGCTTTTAAATGTCCTTATTTCGTCTGAGAAATCCTCACTTCCTGTTCTTCTTCTGTCTGTAACTCCACACAGTAATGCAAGGCTTTCTCCCTGGTGTGGAGTGTCGTGCTCGCCCCCTCCCTTGGACTACAGGAGAGTCAGGACGCTTTCTACGTGGCAGATAGAGGAGCTGTGTGTTAGTGGGCGTCCTGACTCTCCTGTAGTCCAAGGGAGGGGGCGAGCACTACACTCCACACCAGGGAGAAAGTGTTGCATTACTGTGTGGAGTTACAGACAGAAGAACAGGAAGTGAGGATTTCTCAGAAGAAATAAGGACATTTAAAAGTAAAATCGAAAGAATGAGGTAAGTGAAGGAGGACCTCCACTAAGGTAAAGGAAGCTATTTAGGAAAAAAATGTTTTACCTTTACAACCCCTTTAAGTGTAATTTCTGTCCCCTGCTATCTGCCACTTCTGACAGGTTTTTCTGACACCAAGAAAAAAGTGACTGCAGGTGGCTTCAGCACACAGCCTGGTTAACCGCTTCAGCTCCTGTGTCCCATCCCTCAATTCTCACTGAGCTCTGAAATGTAATTTCTAACCCCCCATTTCTGAAAGCTCAGACATGCGATATAAATGATTGACTTTGAAGAAAGTGCTGCAGATTATCAGGCACAACTTATATATATATATATATATATACACACACACACGCACGCACCTCGGATGGTAGCCGTGATCTCTTGATCATCACTGCAGCAATGTTTGAGAGCCAGTGATTCCCTAATAACAAAGTGATCAAAGCAGCTATACAGCCTTCAGCTATGAGATCGGTTTACATAATTACAATTATTAACTCTGGCGAAGAGGGGCTTTAAAAGGTGATATGATTGCATTATAAAAATATATCAAAGGTGACTCCATAATGTCAGGTTTGAAGAAAAAAAAAGGTTGAACCATAGATTTTGGAAAGGGTTCTTTACTGTTTGAGCAGTAAAAATGTGGAACTTCCTCCCCCAGGAAGTGGTACTAGCTGATTGTCAACAACTTAAAAAAAAAACTCAGAAAGCAAGACCATACAGGGCTATGAGAATGAGAATAAAAATCACACACAGGTTTATCTGGATGAAGCTGATTTTATTTATTTCAACCTTGTTAACAATAAAAAAATTTAAGAACGTAAATTTGACTTTTTTTTTCTCTTTTTTTTTTTTTTTTTTCCCTCTCCTACCAGGGCACTGTGAAACAGACTTACTCGAATCCTCCATTGGTTGACAGTGAGCTTCTAAGATTAAGTTTGCGTCTCTTCAAAAGAAAAACGGCAGCTTCATATCCGGAAAGGACTGATGATTTCAGACATTCTGTACCAAACAAAAAGACAGAGACTTGTGTTTCCTAATTCCCCTTAAGACTGGTTGTGATCATAAACTTTGAATGTGTCTCACTAAACAATGTGCAGCCATTTTTAAACTTGACCTACTTCACGACCCTCTTATGAAAAGTAAAGATTTGTTTTATATTATTTCCATTTTTTTTTTTTTTTTACAAAACTGTAAATATTTAAATATGCTGTGGTTTGTTGGTACTGGTTGATTGGTTAGCGGTCTTTTGGTACAAATTTTTAATGTCCCTTTGTTAACAGGATTCAGCAGGCACTTTTGAAAGGTGCCACAGATGGTTTTCTAGCTCCATTCACACACGTGTTCAAAAACATAATTTCAAAACCAGCTGGTATCTTTTCACATCTTTTATTTTCCTAAAAAATTACAGAACCGTATAAAACCTCCCAAACAACCCAATGTTTTTGGAAAGTAAACACCCGGGGTGATATTTGTTTTAAACACAATTTTTCTGTTATTTAAAATGCAGTGGCAGGATGGAGATGAGGGGGCTAATGTGCAGAATAAGGTAGACATAGAAGTTAGTGTTATTAAACCCAGTAATGTGTAATGGTTAATCTGCCTTCGTGTGATGCCAGTATCATGTGACCTGGCTATCTCTGAGAAGAAGTAATTATTCTCTCCAACATAACACAACTGAGCATGTGCAGGTTGGCTACCCTGCCTGTGTTAGCTGGCGCCCCCCCACACAGTGCCAAAAGTCCTTGCCCTTTCCAAATACGCAGCAGCTGAAAAAAAATCATTTATGTCAACGTGTCCCATAGGAAAACATGTAAATGAATTGTGCGTTTCTGCAAAAAACAGGTGTGAACCCAGGCCTGAGATGTTTAGTAACATAATAGGGTTAAAAAAACAAAAATTAATACAATAAGAGCAAATAATCGCTACTGTAAGTCCCCTTTCACACTTATACGACTTGTCTCACGATTTTGTACTGCAAAATCGTATGACAAGTCATTCTCCATGATTTTCAATGAACACCATTCGTACTGGCACGACTTTTAAAGGGGTGGTTCACCCTAAAAACTACTTTTTTTTTATTACACTGGCCCCCCACATTACAATACGATTAAGGCTATTATTTATTTTTTTGATGCTGTACATACCTTTGTACAGCATATTCACCCGTGGCTTCCGGCTTGCGAGTCCCGCGGGAGTCGGCGTTCCTAACAACATGTCTGTGATTGACCAAAAACGAGCCCCCCCCCCATCGCGTAAGCCGCGTCACGATTGGCGAAAGGAGCCGAACGGCGATGCGCAGTATAGCGCCGACTCGCCGTTCGGCTCCTTTCGCCAACCGTGACGGGGCTTACGCGACGGGGGGGAGCTCGGTTTTGGTCAAAACGTCAATCACAGACATGTTAGGAACGCCCACTACCGCGGGAATCGCAACCCCGAAGCCACGGGTGAATATGCTGTACAAAGGTATGTACAGCATAAAAAAATAAATAATAGCCTTAATCGTATTGTAATGTGGGGGGCCAGTGTAATAAAAAAAAGTAGTTTTTAGGGTGAACCACCCCTTTAAGTAGTGCCGACTTCAAAGTAGTCCCTGCACTACTTTGGTCCAACTTCCATGCAAGTTTATGTCCATAGACCTCAATGTTAAACCCTCAAGTAGCATGCAAATCGTACCTGAATAATATAGACACGATTTCAGTACAACTTTGTAAGCACAAGCAGCTTTTTAACCCTTGTCCCACCCAATCCTTTCAGCATAGAAGCCCCTCTCAAGCACATTTTCCACCACACATTCACTTCCTGATTATTCCCTCAGGAACAATGTGCTCCAAACAGGGAAAAAAGACGTATTCGATTTATCCGTGAGTGCCCAGCTATTTATGATTTGTGTGACCCAAACTACAAAGACAAGATAAACTACAAAGACAATATCCCACTGACCACCAATGAAGGGGACATTCTTCCCACTGACCACCAATGTAAGAAGCATTCTTCTCACTGACCACCAATTTAAGGGACATCCTTCCAACTGACCACCAATGTAAGAAACATCCTTCCAACTGACCACCAATGTAAGAAACATCCTTCCAACTGACCACCAATGTAAGAAACATCCTTCCAACTGACCACCAATGTAAGAAACATCCTTCCAACTGACCACCAATGTAAGAAACATCCTTCCAACTGACCACCAATGTAAGAAACATCCTTCCAACTGACCACCAATGTAAGAAACATCCTTCCAACTGACCACCAATGTAAGAAACATCCTTCCAACTGACCACCAATGTAAGAAACATCCTTCCAACTGACCACCAATGTAAGAAACATCCTTCCAACTGACCACCAATGTAAGAAACATCCTTCCAACTGACCACCAATGTAAGAAACATCCTTCCCACTGACCACCAATGTAAGGAGAATTCTTCCCACTGACCAACAATTTAAGGGACATCCTTCCAACTAACCACCAATGTAAGAAACATCCTTCCAACTGACCACCAATGTAGGAAACATCCTTCCAACTGACCACCAATGTAAGAAACATCCTTCCAACTGACCACCAATGTAAGGAGAATTCTTCTCACTGACCACCAATGTAAGGAGCATTCTTCCCACTGACCATCAATGTAAGAAGCATTCTTCTCACTGACCACCAATTTAAGGAGCATTCTTCCCACTGACCACCAATGTAAGGAGCATTCTTCTCACTGATTACCAATGAAGAAGACATTCTTCCAACTGACCACCAATGTAAGGAGCATTCTTCCCACTGACCACCAATGTTAGGAGCATTCTTCTCACTGACCACCAATGTAAGGGACATTCTTCCCACTGATTACCAATGAAGAAGACATTCTTCCAACTGACCACCAATGAAGGAAACATTCTTCCCACTGACCACCAATGTAAGGAGCATTCTTCTCACTGACCACCAATGTAAGGAGCATTCTTCTCACTGACCACCAATGTAAGGAGCATTCTTCTCATTGACCACCAATGTAAGGAGCATTTTTACCACTGACCACCAATGTAAGAAGCATTCTTCCTACTGACCACCAATGTAAGGGACATCCTTCCCACTGACCACCAATGTAAGGAGCATTTTTCCCACTGACCACCAATGTTGGGAGCATTCTTCTCACTGACCACCAATGTAAGAAGCATTCTTCTCACTGACCACCAATGTAAGGAGCATTTTTCCCACTGACCACCAATGTAAGAAGCATTCTTCTCACTGACCACCAATGTAAGGAGCATTCTTCCTACTGACCACCAATGTAAGGGACATCCTTCCCACTGACCACCAATGTAAGGAGCATTCTTCCCACTGACCATCAATGTTGGGAGCATTCTTCTCACTGACCACTAATGTAAGGGAAATCCTTCCCACTGACCACCAATGTAAGGAGCATTCTTCTCATTCTTCATTATAGAGGACCCAAAATTGACCTCTATCTTCACGATTGGCAATAATGGGATGTACCCAATATCAACGTCTTCTCTGCCTCCGCTTTTCCTCCTCTTCTTCCTCATGCACTGCTACTGCCGCAGCAGCAATGACAACTGCGGTGGCAGGAAAAGGAATTGCCTCACACCATGTATGTTTTTATTGGTTAGTGGCAAAGTTGAAGTTGTACTGATCCCAAATCGCGGCAAAATCTCGTCCGCAAAATCGTGCGACTTTGAAGTCGTATAAATGTGAAAGGGGCCTAAGGGTTTCATTTTTTTACTGTGGGACAGTAAAAGTAATATTTACAGTAGCGATTTGCCTTTTTTGTACTATAAAGGACTAATTAATCGATTATGAAAATTGTAATCTAATAATTTCATAAACGATTAGTTGTCGATTAATCGATTAGTTGTTTTGGGCCTAACTGCAACTTTTCACTGTACGATGGGTATAATTGATGACTGACTCAATGGCTTTGGTACTTTAACCACTTCGTTACTGAGCCTGTTTTTCAGATTCAGTGTTTACAAGACTAAAACAGTTTTTTTTGCTAGAATATTACTTAAAACCCCCAAACATTATATATATATTTTTTTCTAACACCCTAGAGAATAAAATGGCAGTCATTGCAATACTTTTTGTCACACCGTATTTGCGCAGCGGTCTTACAAGCGCACTTTTTTTGGAAAAAATTCACTTTTTTAAATTAAAAAATAAGACAACAATAAATTTGGCCCAATTTTTTTATATATTGTGAAAGATAATGTTACGCCGAGTAAAATGATACCCAACATGTCACGCTTAAAAATTGCGCCCGCTCGTGGCATGGCGTCAAACTTTTACCCTTAAAAATCTTGACAGGCGACGTTTAAAAAATTATACAGGTTGCATTTTTTGAGTTAGAGTAGGCCTAAGGCTAAAATTATTGCTCTCGCTCTAACGATTGCGGCGATACCTCACTTGTGTGGTTTGAATACCGTTTTCATATGTCGGCGCTACTCGCGTATACGATCGCTTCTACGCGCAAGCTCGTCGGGACGGGGCGCTTTAAAAAAAAATTTTTTTTGCTTTTCGCATTTATTTTTATTTATTTTAGAATTTTTAACACTGAAAAAAAAAAAATTATCACTTTTATTCCTATTACAAGGAATGTAAACATCTCTTGTAATAGAAAAAAGCATGACAGGTCCTCTTAAATATGAGATCTGGGGTCAAAAAAAACTCACATCTCATATTTGGGCTTAAATGCAAAAAAAAAAATTTGGAAATGTAATTTTTTCAAATGACAAAAAAAAAAAATGTCTCTAAGAGTCTGGGCGGGACTGACGTTTTGACGTCACTTCCACCCAGCAGAGCTATGGGGGACGGGCGAAGGAGATTTTTCCTTCAGTCTCTTCCCCGCTCAGCTGCCGGATGGTCGCGATCCCCTCCGCCGCTACCGACGGCTCCGGTAAGCGGCGGAGGGCGCGGGACAGCGGCGGGAGGGGGGGGGCCTCTCCCGCCACCGATAACGGCGATCTCGCGGCGAATCCGCCGCGGAGACCGCCGTTATCGTGTACAGGACTGTCGGCACTAAAGATGGATACCTCAGTTGTGGCAGCAACTGCTGCCGTTACTGAGATATCCATCTTTAAAAACAGGACGTATTTTGACTATGGGCTGGAAACCAAGTGGTTAAGTCACTACCTTGGAACAAGTTCATAGCTTAGAAATTATGTCTGTTTTCTGGTTTGAATTTCAAGTAGAACTATATGCAAAACGTGTATTTTTTATTTATTTTTTGGTTAGAGTAAGGGAGGGTTATAATCCTGTGAGTTTATTATATTTTACCATTTGTGTCCCATTGGGGAGTTTTCCCTTCACTTCCTGTCCCAAAACAGAACCAGAAGTGAGCTCAAATGCCAGCAATTTAATAGAATCCTTTGGGGGGGGGGGGGGCACAGCACTAGAACTAGTGTCCCCATTGGAAGATTTCCTCTTTATTAGGCTTCATTTCCACTGGCGTTTTTACAGCCACTTTTCTGAGCGTTTTTTACAGCTTAAAAACGCCTGTCCATGTTATTCTATGGCATCATGCCCACATAGACGTTTTTGAGCTGCAAATGGCATAGGCGTTTTTGAGCTGTAAAAAAAACGCAGGACCAGGGCGTTCTGAAGCTCCAGAGTAGAGCTGTAAAAACGCCAGACGTTAAACGCTCAAACGCGACCGCGGCATTTTTAAAGCTGCAGCTCACAAAAAATTTTTTTTTTTTTTTTTTTTACAAAATAAACATGGACAGGCGTTTTTAAGCTGTAAAAAAGCCTAACAGTGGCTGTAAAAACGCCAGTGGAAATGAAGCCTTACTGTTCTGGCGACAGCCCAGAGTTTGGGATTTTCTTTCATATTCAATGCAAGAGGGTACATCTCTCTTTAATGGGGCCACAGACAAATTGCAAAAAGGCATTCTAATACCGCTCCACCCCATCTAAAAAAAAAAAAAAAGTTACACTTTTAATTCCTGCTCTTTTTGATTCTGCATTTCGGTATTCAACCCAGCTGACACGGGATGCTAGCTACAAAAAAATGTAAGGCAATCCCATATAAGTTCCTGCCAGAGTCAAACAAGTTGTTTGAAATCCTGGAAGTCTGTCCAGTCGGCCATCTTGCATAGATCTTCCCACAATCGTGAAATATTGATTTCACTGACTTTTTGCAGTGCCCCTGCAGAAGCATACCTGGATGTGTCCCCCTGCAAGCAAAGGGCTCTGCTAATGTGCTATATCCGTGACATAGCCAGACCAGAGCTGCAGCTTTTTACATCCCTATCCTAAAGACTCACGCTTCATCAAGTAGGGTGCAGGCTGCACACAGGCTGTTTTAAAATCTCTCCGTAGGAACACAAGAATACAGAATCATTTGAGACCACTGACCAGCTGTCTGTTCCCAGAGTGTAAGCGCCTGTGCGCCACACTAACAGAACTTCCCCTAAATAGTGTAAAGGTGTGCTCAACCTTCAGTACTTCACTGACAGCCAATTGATTAACCTCCTTAGATCACAGTTTGAGCTGAGTGATTTGGCTCTCTGATCTGTGTTGGAGGTAACCCTGATATGTCAGATTGGATAGTGTCCTGGTTCACACTGCCGTAACCTGTAATGTGACTTGAGAGATCAAAGTCACATGACAAGTTGCAACACATTATGGCCCCTGTCACACTTGTGTGACTTGAGACTGCAAAGTCGTACCCCATGATTTTCAGTGAGTAGCTTTCATATCTGTGCGACTTCAAAATAGTCGATGTACTACTTTGGTCTGACGTTGAGGTCCGCAGACCTCAAGTTTACACAGGCATTCCCTGAAAGTGCATCAAAATCGTGCGACTCAAGTCGTGGCAGTGTGAAAGGTGCCTAACTGCAATGGAACCGTTCTAATCGGTGCCACTCAGAAAAAGGTTCCAGTGTCCTGCCGAGAATTGTCCCCAAAGCATAATGCCCGCTCTGTACTCCACAGGCGCAGTACAAAGCACAACGGACCTCCGAAAATACCGAAGATTAACACAGATGTAACTCCTCTGTACACAACGCATGCGCAGTGAGCTCTGCACGCTCCACTCTGCAAGGGACAGATGTGTATTAGTATTATATCATGTAAGGGGCGGATGGCTACAGCAAGGGATGCCCTTATCTATGTCCATTAATTTAAAATACCACCTCTTCCCTTTGTTTGTTTAAACATGCCCCGCAAAGACGTGTAGTTTCTACACCCGCCCCTTGCTGTAGCCACCTGCCCCTTTAACAATATAATAGTCATACACATCCGCCCCTTGCAGAGTGGAGTGAGCATCGAGAACGTGCAGCAACGTCGGTCACAATGTCCTGTTCATTGCGCTGGCGCAAGCTACAGCTGATTCCCAGCTCTTCATGTTTGGCCATTTTCGCCAGCTCCGTTTGCTAGAGTACTGCGGGGGGGGGGGGGGGGGGGACACTCATTGGCAGAACACCGGCACTACTTTGGGGCGACTTGCATTGACTTTGGTTTATGAAGTCGCGCAGGATTTCTGCTGTCAAAGTTTTGTGACTTTGAAGCTGCGTAGATGTGAACTGGCACTAATCCCTTTGCTGCATCAATTTAAAAATATTTTGCACGTATGTTAAAATACAATTTATCATTTATAAATAGAGGTTGTAAAACTCAGAAAAAACAACTATTGCAAGACAAAGGCTTAAAGGGTTACTAAAGGAATTTTTTTTTTTTTTTTTAGCTAAATAGCTTCCTTTACCTTACTGCAGTCCTGGTTTCATGTCCTCATTGTTCGTTTTTGCTTTGATGTTGCTGTAATTCCTCTTTGTTCTGGACACTTCCTGGTTGTCTGTTTCCTGATCACCACAGTACTGGGAGATGTCTCACTGTGGTGACTAATCAAGGAGGTGTGATTACTGTGTGTCTAAAACCCCTCGGCACCAATCCAGTTTCGTTTTACAAACCATCACTGCCCTCTATTGGCTCTCTGGCTCTGTACATCAGAGAACCAGGAAACAACGGCAAAAACTAAACTGTAGGTACATTATATGATTGTTATCTATTTTTAATCATTTTTAAAAGGAATCAGTTAACTATTATGTCTCTATACCCTGTAAACAGTAATTTCAGCAAAAAATTTTTTTCCTTTACAACTCCTTTAATGAATATGTATCGCATACAAGCTTATTATGAAAAACGTACCTTGGAACGATGCCCTGGATCGTCGTCAGCCCTCCGAGTGCAGCACCGACATCTTCAACTGGAGTTACTTCTGGGATCGTGGGTCTGGCGCTGTGATTGCCTGGAACCACGATGACGTCACTCCCGCGCTTGTGCGCGGTAGCTGTCGATCACGGCACAGCCTGAAGAAACGGTACCAGTGGCCCGTTTCTGCAGTGCACATGCGCCAATGATGACGACAGCAGCAAATATACTGAATATCACCTAAACTGCAAGTTTAGGAGATATTCAAGGTACCTGCAGGTAAACCTTGTTGTTCTAGGCTTTACCCGTAGGTAAAAGTGGTGTAACGGGGTTTACAACCACTTTAAATACCTCAATTTTAGCCATAGAACGATTACTTATTACTCATTCCGGTATGTGTGTAATGTGTTGATTGCTGTTAACCACTTGACAACTGGGCACTTAAACCCACTTAATAACCAGACCAATTTTCAGCTTTCGGTGCTCTCACATTTTGAATGACAATAACTCAGCCATACAACACTGTAACCAAATGAAATTTTTGTCCTTTTTTTTCCCACATATAGAGCTTTCTTTTGGTGGTATTTGATCACCTCTGCGTTTTTAATTTTTTTCGCTATAAATGAAAAAAGAACGAAAATTTTGTAAAAAAATGAATTTTTCTTCTTTTCTATTATAAAATTTTCTTCATAAATTTGGCCTAAAATGTATACTGCTACATATATTTGGTAACAACAAAAATTTTTTTTGGATATTATTTAGTCTGGGTGAAAGTTTATAGGGTCCACAAGCTATGGTGCCAATATCTGAAAATTGATCAATTTGATCACATCTGATGTACTGACGGCCTATCTCATTTCTTGAGACCCTAACATGCCAGAAAAGTACAAATACCCCCTAAATGACCCCTTTTTGGAAAGAAGACATTCCAATGTATTTAGAAAGAGGCATGGTGAGTTTTTTGAAGTTGTCATTTTTTCCCACAATTCTTTGCAAAAATCAAGATTTTTTTTATTTTTATTTTTTTTCACAAAATGTTCATATTAGCGGGTTATTTCTCACACACAGCATATGCATACCACAAATTACACCCCAAAACACATTCTGCTATTCCTCCCGAGTATGGCGATACCACATGTGTGCGACTTTTACACAGCATGGCCACATACAGAGGCCCAACATGCAGGGAGCACCATCAGGCGTTCTGGAACACCCAGACCAGTTCTGACTTTCCTCTCCTACATGTAAAAATCACCATTTATTTGCTAGAAAATTACATAGAACCCCAAAACATTATATATGCTTTTTTAGCAAAGACCCTAGAGAATACAATGGCGGTCGTTGCAACTTTTTATCGCGCATGGTATTTGCACAGCATTTTTTCGAATGCGTTTTTTTGGGAAATAAAACAGTTTTGTGCTTTAAAAAAAAAAAAAACATTAAAGTTAGCCCAATGTTTTTGCATAATATGAAAGATAAAGTTACGCCGAGTCAATAGATACCCAACATGTCACACTTCAAAATTGCACACGCTTGTGGAATGGCGCCAAACTTCCCTACTTAAAAATCCCCATAGGTGACGCTTTAAATGTTTTTACTGGTTACATCTTTTTAGTTGGAGAAGAGGTCTAGGGCCAAAATTATTGCTCTCGCTCTAACGTTCGCAGCGATACCTCACATGTGTAGTTTGAACACCGTTTTCATATGTGGGCGGGACTTAGGTGTGCGGTCGCTTCTGTATACGAGCACATGGGAACAGGGGCGCTTTAAAAACATTTTTTTATTTTTATTGTTCATTTTACTTTATTTATTTTAGTTTGACACGTTTTTCCCCAAAAATAAATGTTTTGATCACTTTTATTCCTATTACAAGGAATGTAAACATCCCTTGTAATAGGAATATAGCATGACAGGTCCTCTTTACAGTGAGATATGGGGTCAATAAGACCCCACATCTCACCTCTAGGCTGGGAAGCCTGAAGAAAAAAAAAACGATCCTGGCTTCGATCGTTGCGGTGAGTCGAAAGAAGCACCAGAGGGCGAAGGGAGGGGGGACGTCCCCTTTCGCCTCCCGTAAGAACGATCAAGAGGTGGAACAGCTGCCATGATGGTTCTTATGGTGTAGGGAATCGCTGGCTGAAAAAGATGATATCTGAATGATGCCTGTAGCTGCAGGCATCATTCAGATATCTCTGCACAAAGTCAAGGACGTTATATGACGTCCGGCAGGCGGGAAGTGGTTAAAACGCATTTTTCTCTTTCGTTCATAGACGGACACAGCCTTCATTGACCTTAGGGTTATGCTTCTTCCTACCAGGAGATTTAGGCAGAATTCTACAGCACTTAAGGTGTTAAAAACTTTCCTTCATGCCGCTCCTCCCAGGGGGCGTGGCTCCCCCAGGCATAACCCACACCCTGCTTTAGCAGCCTCAGTTTGTTTTCTGCCTAACGACAGGAGGTCAAGGCTCTCTCTGGAGTTCCTGGACTCTGGAGTTTTTTTCGGGCGATTTTTCTCGCTTTTTTATTGTTTTGTTCCTGCATTTTGAATCCTGCGATTCTTCTATCAACAGCCGACTGGGTGACAGGCTAGGTCCTCGACCCTTGTAGTCCCCCCATGTTCGGCCTTCGAGCGTCTGCCGGCCCTCAGCTCAGCTTTGGGACGTCCACGACAGGCCCCATTGCTCCAGGGGCGGCCGGGGAACTTCGGTTCTAGGGCACACATATGACCGGTCTCTATGGCTTTGTCGCAGTGTGTCTGGCCGACAGCCATGCCGTTTACGGACGTTGGTTCTGTCTGGGATACCTCCAGCCGGGTAGTCGCAGGACAGGTAAGTAGTGGCCCCTTACTCAGGTAAGTGGTCTGGCTGGTGGTTTCCCTGGGGAGGTCGACTGAGGGTCCGCCCTGCTTTCCTCTCTCCCCTTCCTCTCCCTCCTTCCCCTGACTGGGTAGTGGCTGTGAAGGGGGGCCTCCTGGGTTTTCTTTGTTACCACCGGAGCCCGTGTGTTGTTAGGGGGACTGTGTTGTTACTCTGGGGGGTGCTGCTGTGTGCTGCTGTGTTCTATGAGGTAATTTTTACCTCAGACAGCGGCCATCTTGGAAATCTCCTTGGTAACGCTGTGATTCTTTTCTGAGGTGACAAAGCACAGCCAGTGCTGCTGTGTTCTATGAGGTAATTTTTACCTCAGACAGCGGCCGTCTTGGAAATCTCCTTGGTAACGCTGTGATTCTTTTCTAAATGTGACAGACAAAGCACAGCCAGTGCTGCTGTGTTCTATGAGGTAATTTTTACCTCAGACAGCGGCCGTCTTGGAAATCTCCTTGGTAACGCTGTGATTCTTTTCTAAATGTGACAGACAAAGCACAGCCAGTGCTGCTGTGTTCTATGAGGTAATTTTTACCTCAGATGGTGGCCATCTTGGAAATCTCCTTGGTAACGATGTGATTCTTCCCTGAGATGACTCATCACAGCCTCTGGTCTCTTTTACCAGTTTTTAGTGCTGTGAAACGCTGTGAATCTTCCATGAGGTGAAGACACATTATAACAAGCACATCAGAGCACACCTGAGGGTTTTTTCAGCTCCCTCTGCAGCTGGGTGGGGTGGTGAATACCGGGGGCCCCCATGCTCTGCAATAGCAGCAAGGAGGTGACCAGTGTTTTTTTTTTGTCCTGCCTTGCAGGGTGGGTGACTCAGCGCTGACACTATGGAACTCAAGCTATGCCTGAGTTAACCCTTAACGCCCCTCCCCCTGCCACATCTGTTATGTTGGCTGTCCTGGGTTTCTTGCCAGGTTTGAAGCAGCTAGTGCCCGGATGGGGGGTAAAAAAGCGCCCCCTCCCTGAAGCCTGCTTCTGGGGATGACACAGAATCGCTGTTTTTTTCTGGTTCTGTTATGTCAGAGGCTGCGGGTTTAACCCTTATGGATAGTGAGGATGACTCTGCTGCAGTCAGTTGCTGGCAAGAATTTGTTGGAGCTCTTGTTTCTGCGGTGCGTGAGACTCTAAAAATTGAGGATGTGGTGGAGACACCTCCGTGTCAGTACCAGCACACTACCACGCACCGCTGAAGGGTTTCCTTGTGTTCCTTATTTGGACAATATGTTATACAAGGAATGGGATGCACCGCAAAAAGTTTGTCAAAAAACTTAAAAAAAAAAAAAAAAAAGTAGGTCTCTCCTCCGCCAGTGGACCCAGACTGCGCATGGCCACCACGTTGCCTGTGGAAGGGGCTCCTGCATTTCAGGATCCCGCTGATAGGAGAGTGGAGGCCGTGGCCCGCTCCCTATTCACGGTGGTGGGTTCGGCGGTGAGGCCGGCTCTGGCCGGGGCCCTGGTCAGGCCCCGACTTAAAGGGCGAAGCTCCTGCTGCAGGAGCTGGAAGAAGGACCTCTAAGGTGGCCTTGGTGATGGCCGTTAAGGGTGAACGGTCCTTTTGGGTCTTCCCTGACTGGCATCATTGAGGATGCCACGGGTGGTAAGCGCATGCTGTTCCCACAGTCTGGGAAGGGCTAGGGACCTCGCCCTGTACAAGGACCCTCCTTGCCTACCTCCGAGCGTTTTTTCGCTCGCCCTGTGCGGTGGGGGTAGGTCTACATGGTGCTTGAATCCCCGCTGCAGGGTAGCAGCGCACCTGATACCGCATGCCTAACAAGTCTGCGGACATACCTGCTTCCGCCTGAAGGTCTGCTCCCGCCCGTGTCTCGGGTGGGAGACTGGCTTCGCATTGCGAAGTGTTTTCCTTGGGGTACAAGATTGAGTTTCTCTCTTGTCTGCCAAACAGGTTTTTTCCCTCCGGCTTCTGGCCTCCTCCGGTTCGCCGGTTGACTCCGTCGGGGGCTGTCCAGGATCTTCTGGTCAGGGGAGTGATTGTGCCAGTTCCCTCGTTGGAACGGTCTCGGGGTTTTACTCCATTCTGTTTGTGTCCCCACGGAGGATGGGGCCCGGTCGATCCTGGGCCTCAAGTCCCTCGTTTTGTTTTGTCAAGGTGGTGTCGATTCGCTTGGTAATAGCGGCACTTCATCAGGGGGATTTTCTGGCATCCTTGGATGTCATGAACGTGTACCTGCATATCCTCAAACCACCGGAGATTCTGTGCTTTGCGGTCGGGGGGGGGGCCATTTTCAATGGTGTCCTTCCCATTCGGCGGGTTTTCGCCAAGGTGCTCATCCCGATACTGGCCCGGCTGTGACAGCGAGGGTTTGTTATCATGTGATGTCTGGACGACATTCTCCTACGAGCTTCTTCGAGCTCTGCATTGGTAGAGCCGTGCCTATCACGTGTCAGGCTCTCCGAGTGTTCGGCTGGTTTCTGGATTGTCCTGAAATCAGGGTTGATTCCGTCTCAGGGATACCTGGGACTGGTCCTGGATTCCTCCGGGGCGGGAGTGTTTTTCTCCTAGCGGAAAAACTTCAGACTCTGATATCTGCTGTGCAGCAGTTGCCGACCCAGAAGCGGTCATCTCTGCGATTCTGCAGGAAGGTTCTGGGTCAGTTGGTAGCCTCTTTCGAGGCGGTTCCGTATGCCCAATTCCACGCCAGGGTACTACGGAGGGAACTGCTGTCACGATGGGACTAGCTTCCGTCATCTCTGGATTACCAGATTCAGTTTAGTCATCTGATCATGTCTCCCCTGGTGTGGTGGCTGGCGTTTCCGGTGCTTCGGGCCGGAAAGTCATTTTTCTGCAGGCCACTGGACAGTGGTCACGACGGATGCCAGCCTCTCCGGTTGGGGAGGGGCGCTTGGGGCACCCAGTCAGCCCAGGGGCACTGGACTCAGGTGGAGTCCTGCTTACTGATCAACGTTCTGGAGCTCCGAGCAATCAAGCTTTGCCTTGCCAGGTGGTCCCTGGATCTACAGGCCTAACCGGTCAGGATCCTGTCCGATAACACCACGTCCGTGGCGTAGGTTGATCATCAGGGAGGCACACGGAGTTCTGTTGCAGCGACGGGGGTCGCGCGCATCCTTTCGGTGGGCCAAAGGGTCCGTTCCGGCTCTATCGGCCGGGTACATTCCGGGAATACGGAATTGGCTAGCCGACTACCTAAGTCGCACTGCACCGGGCCAAGGAGAGTGGTCTCTCCACCCGCAGGTGTTTCGGGGTCTGTGCCGAAAGTGGGGCACTCCGGACGTGGACCTTCTAGCGTCCCGTCTCTATCGGTAGGTGCCACGGTTCGTGGCCAGGTTTAAGGACCCGTGGGCGGACGCGTCAGGCGCGTTGGTGGCTCCTTGGGGTCGCTGTCGCCTACTTTACACCTTCCCTCCTCGGAAGCTTCTTCCTCGCCTGCTGCGCAGAGTAGAAGCTGTAGGGATTCTATCGGTCCTGATTGCCCCAGATTGGCCGCGTCGCTTCTGGTACGCGGACCAGGTGCGTCTGCTGGCAGACGCCCCCTAGCGTCTTCCCCTGGGAATTGATTTTCTGTTACAGGGTCCGATCTTCCACCCTGTTTCACAGCCACCGGCCTTAGCGGCGTGGCTGTTGAGAGCCAGGGGCTTAAGGACCGAGGTCTATTGGGCTTGGTGGTCTCTACCGTGCTGCCTGCACGGAAGTCTACCTCACGTAGGTTTTTTCCTCATACATGGAAGGCCTACTTCTTTGTGTGTGGGGAGATGAACTGGCACTCTCGTACATGCGTTGTGTTCAGGATTCTGCTGTCTTTGCAGCAGGGAGTGGTTCAGGCTCTCGCCTTACGTACGGTTGGGAGCCAGATTTCTGCTCTGGCTGTTTTTACTTGCAGCGACCCTTGGCATCGCACTCCTCGGTGCGTGCGTTGGGTCAGGGGGTCTGGCAGGTGGCCCCTCCGGTGCGCCCTCCATTACCCCCATGGGACTTGAATTTAGTCCTTTCAGTGCTTCAGGATGCTCCCTTTGAGGACATTCGGGAGGTTTTTTGTTTATTGTCACAAAAGGTGATTTTATTTCTGGTAGCAATTACCTCGATCAGACGGGTGTCTGTCTGTTCTGGCGGCCTTGTCTTGCAAGGCTCCCTGCTTGGTCATCCGTAAGGATGAGGTGGTGCTGCGGCCGCAGCCGTTTTTTCTCCCTAAGGTCGTTTCGGCTTTTCACTTGGATGTGGACATTGTTCTTCCATCCTTATGTCCTCAGCCGAAGAACCCGAAGGAGGCCTCTTTACATTCTCTGGATGTGGTTCGGGCCCTTCGAGTTTACTTGTCGGCGACAGCTCCGTTCCGGAAGTCGGACTCGCTGTTCGTGTCTGTGTCCGGTCCCAGTAAGGGCCTGGCAGTCTCGTCGGCCACCATTTCCAGGTGGATCCGACAGGTTGTGCTTCAGGCCTATGCCCTGAAGGGCGGGCGCCCCCCTTTCGGGTCATGGCGCATTCGACCAGGGCGATCGGGGCCTCTTGGGCTTTTCGACACCAAGCCTCTGTGTTACAGGTGTGTAAGGCTGCGACCTGGTCGTCGGTCCACGCTTTTTCAAAGTTTTATATGGTGGATGTGAGTGCATCTTCTGATGCCTCCTTCGGCCGCAGGTGTTACAGGCGGCAGTTTAAGGTTGGAGTTCCTCCGTTGAGTAACTCCGGTTTTTGTTTGGGGTGTAACCTGTTTTTGCTGTGTTATTTTTCCCACCCCTCTAATTTTTTGACACTGCTTGGGGACGTCCCTAAGGTCAATGAAGGCTGTGTCCGTCTATGAACGAAAGAGAAAAAAGGATTTTTGTACTCACCGTAAAATCCATTTCTCTGAGTTCATAGACGGACACAGCACCCACCCCTCCTTTGTTTGTACTGCTTGTTACGAACTGAGGCTGCTAAAGCAGGGTGTGGGTTATGCCTGGGGGAGCCACGCCCCCTGGGAGGAGCGGCATGAAGGAAAGTTTTTAACACCTTAAGTGCTGTAGAATTCTGCCTAAATCTCCTGGTAGGAAGAAGCATAACCCTAAGGTCAATGAAGGCTGTGTCCGTCTATGAACTCAGAGAAATGGATTTTACAGTGAGTACAAAAATCCTTTTTTTTCCCCAGAGTATTTTCCGGGTATTGCAGAGCATTGGTGCGTGGGTATTGCAGAGCATTGGTGCGTGGGTATTGCAGAGTATTGCGCGGGGGTATTGCAGAGTATGGCAGGGTGTATTGCACAGTATTGGGGCGGGAGTTGCAGGGATGGATGGATCTGTGACTGCAATAGTCACAGATCCATCCACAGCACTGCTGACACCCGCGCTCCCCCCTCTCACACTGTACCGATCGGTACAGAGGAGAGGGAGGAACCGGCGTCATCAAATGACGCCGGTTTGTTTACATGTGATCGCTCTGTGATCGCCTCAGGCTTTCACACAGACTGCAGGGCAGGAGTTTTTTAGGCGGTATTCAGGCTCCATTTTTAGCGCTAAAGCGCCTGGTAAAACTCCTCAGTGTGAAAGGGGCCTAAGGAAATTGGTTCTAGCTATATTATAACTTGGGGTTAAAATCATATGGAAGTAGGCCTGTCAAACTTAAAATATATATAATTTTTATTATGTAGTAAAATGATCATCTTTTCTTTTGCAATAATGTTGAGGGTTTAAAAAAAAAAAAAAGAGTACAGCAAAAAGATTCAATCGCAAAGCTGTGTTCCCCTCCCATGATTGCAAATAAGCACTCATTTATTATGATTCAGGTCAATTTGGACTTGACCAAATTAATTGGTATTGTGGGCATCTTCCAGGATCTAGCCAAGTCAGTTTTTGCCGCCACAAAGGCAATTAATTTTTACAGATGTCTCTGGGCCTCCTCCACTTAACTGCACAGCGACGTGTGCTGTGTTTTTTTTTTTTTTTTTTTTTTTTTTTCCACTTCCTGCACAGCCAGCTGGTGGTTCTGTTATCCTGACTGGATGTCATATAACGTCTTTCAGGATAACAGTTGGCATCCGCAGCGATTGGTGGTCCAGCGTGTCAGTTTGACACACCACATCACAGATCTTGGTAAAGAGTCTCTGACGGAGACTCTTTACCACATGATCAGCTGTGTCCAATCACAGCTGGTCACGGTGTAAACGGGAAGAACCGTGTATCGGCTTTCCTCACTCGTGTCTGACAGGCGCAAGTAGAGGAGAGCCGTTCGGCTGCTCTCCTGACAGGGGCGGTCTGCGCTGTTTATCAACGCAGCCCACCAGGGATGACACCAGGTGTGCCCATCAGTAATGGCTGCTTATCACTGATGCCTGTCAGTGCAGCCTTATCGGTGAATGAGACAACTTATTTACAAAATTTTATAACAAACTTTTTCTCTTATCGTCCATGGACGGACACAGCTCCTTAAGTCTTGACAAGTGGGTTATGTTCCCTGTTTACAGGAGAGGACTAGGCAGAAACATGTTGGATCATTAAATACATGTTACATTAACAGAGTTGAACAGCCCCGCCCATGGGGGCGGCCCCTTCAGACATAACCCTCCTCACTGCAGCTTGCAGCCTCAGTTTCGTTCTGCCTGGCAAAGGAGATGGACGTATGGCTCCCTTTGGGCCCAGCGCCGTGAGGAGAAATTTTCTTTTATTTTAATTTTTATTTTCTTTCAACTTTCGGCTGAGAGACAGGCTGGATATTATAGATCCTTGTAGTCTTCTTAGTCTGACCAGCATGCGTGGGCACACCTTTGCAAAGAGGCTTGGTCTGCCACGCCATACCTCATGACTCCTGAGGTGGCCGGTGAGCTTTGCTCTGAGGTCCACATATGACTGAGCTGTGGTGTTGTCTCACTCACAGTGGACCGGGCCGACCGCTACCTCCAGTGCGGTTGTAGGTTTGTCAGGAATGCATCAGCGAATGCTTGCTCTGAGGTAAGTACAGTCCCTCAGAGGGTTGGTACGGCTGGGCATTCCCGGGGTTTTCCTCCCCACACGCCGTGTCCTGTGGGCGGATGGCGCGCTGGGCAGTCTCCTCCTCGGTGAGTCCCCTGGGATACCCCCAGGCCCCGAACAGCGCAGCGAAGGGTGAGTTGCCCTGAATAGGGCATTGGAGCTTCTGTAAAACAATGGCATTTTATACATACACACTATGTGTATGTGTTGCTCTATTGGGGTCAGTATCTGGTCCTTCCCCACCTGGAATCCCACAGATGTTTTTTTACTGTTTGTCCTTGACAACTTGGTGCCAGGGTGGGGGACTGCGGACGGGCGGGGGTCAAAGGAGTGCCCCCCCCTCTTATCCCCTGGGGAATGCTCTGTCACAATGGAGCCATGGACCAGATACCTGGGGGTGCAGGACGGGACTCCCTGTAGCTGGATAGTGCATCTGGGTATCTGCTGAGGGCTCGGTCTTTTTTGGGATCACACAAATCAGACCGCTCTGTGTAGGTTTTCCTTCTCTGCCCTTCCTTGCTAATTTTAAAATGCGGAATGCGAAAAGCCACTGAGAGCTTTTGTTGTCCCTCACCGCCTGGCGGCTCAGTGCCCCTTGAGGGGAACCCATGGAACGGGTCTGACTGAGAAGATACGAAGTTCTTACCCGTTCCATGTTTATCATGCTGGGGTCTGTCTTGCAGCCTATTGTGGCCACTACTCTGGATCCCAGTCGCTCACTGAGTGAGCATTTTGCACCATACAGTGGAGGAGCGCCGACTCTCTCCCGAAGTTATTAGGCTAACTGACCTGCGGGTCCAGGGCCCTGTATATGTCTACGATGTTTCACTGGATGCCGCGCCCTTGATATCCAGGGCTTTGGTTTCAGAGATGGCGCCTTCTCTGGTTGGAATGCTGGCCAGGCCTCTAACATACGCCCTGACTGATTTACCCTTTTTGGGTGGGAGACCTTTGGGTCCTCGCTGGATGACATTATCAAGGATGTCACTAGAGGGAAAAGCGCTCTCCTCCCTCAGGCCTCCAGGAGGAAGGGGCCCCGCTGTGGGCCAGGTCCTTCTTTTTCCACACCAAAGCGGTCTTTTTTCATCAGTCAGTGGCCGCGGGCGAACCTCCTGGGCCGACAAGGGCTCAGCTGGGGGGCTGGTCCGTCCCTGGGTGCGTAAGCCAATTGCGCTGGACCCGAACCCGCCAATGTATGTAGCTTCCCCTGCCCGTCTCAGAAGTGGGGGGTCGCCTTTGCTGTTAACAGCTCGGTGAACCTCCCTGCTCTCCGACAGTGGGTCTGCGAGGTGGTATCTTCGGGGTACTAGCTAGGGTCCCTTTCCGATCCACCGAACAGTTTTCTTCCCTCGTGTCTCCCTCTCCCGGCTCGGTCTGCCTTTGAGCAGTATGGGACTTGCTAAGCTGCGGTGTGATTTTAATCTTTTCCGCAGGACTAGTGGTTTGAGGGATTCTATCCAAATCCGCTCTCGGTCCCAAGGATGGGCATGGTCCATTCGATTTTGGGCTTCAAGGGCCTAAAGGCCTTTGTGAATGATAGGTAGGTCCGCTCGGAATCCATTCGTTCGGTGGGGTAGCCACTTGCACTTCGGTGCAGAAGGTCATAGGTACGACCCACCATGGGGCTGCTACCTGTATAGCTTTTAGCTGCGCTCCATCCGGGGGACTTTCTGGCGTCCTTGGACATAAGGACGCATACATGCTTGTTCCACTTTGCGCAAGTCATAGAGGTTTTCTGTGCCTCGCGATGGGGATGCCCACGGTCAGTTGTGGTCCTTCCTTTTGAACTGGCGCCAGCACCAATGGTTTTCACCAAGGAGTTTTGCACTTATCCTACCCTTGTTGGGACAGCGAGGCTTTGCCATCGTGGCTACTTAGACGACTTCCTGACTCAGAGGTTGTGTCTGTGGCTTTTCGGACCCTCCGTGAATTCGGGTGGGTGTTAAACATTTGGAGTCGGCCCTGGTTACGACTCAGTTTGGAGTGCCTATAACTTCCTTGGTGGCGAAGGTCTTTTTTCCCCCTGGAGTACTTGCAGACTCTTCAGTTGGTGGTGATTATTGACATCACGCAATCGGTCTCTCCATTTGCAAGCAAATCCTAGGTCTGTGGGTAGCCGCCTCTGAGGTGGTACCATATGCCCAGTTCCACACTCGTGTTTTTTTCCAGAGGGAAATGCTGTCCGAGTGGTACGAATCTCTGGTCTCTGAATCATCAGATTCAGGTACGCCACCTAGTCAGTGTCTCTCTGAATTGGTGGCTGAGATCCCTGACTTTACGGTCCGGGAGGTGGTTTCTTCCTTTCTGTGGAGATTACAACGGACGCCAACCTCTAGGGTTGTGAGGGCGCCTGGGGGGGTCCGGTCGGCCCAGAGTCGCTGGACTTGAGTGGACCTACGGCCACACAGACCTATATGGGCCCATTCTCGTTAACTACCCAAGCTCGGGCCTGGTTAGCACCTGGGTGGGAGTCCGCCTGGAAATACCAGGTGCCGAAGACCTTGTCTACCGTTACTTGCCCTAGTACTGTGGGCGGTCAGGCTATGCCTCTCCTCGTGGTCGAGGGGGTTGCAAGGTCGTCCGATCTTGATTTAACGTGACAACGCCACGCAGGTGGCTTCGGGCAACCATCAGGTATACCGGCAGGCGGGCTACTGGAGTCGTCTGATGTTGAACCAGGACAACTGGTCTTGGCACATGGAGTCAACTCCCTTGCAGGAGGTGAGCCTCACAGGGCATGTATCTCCTAGCCACTCGTCTCAGCCACAGGGGGTATCAAGGTTCGTGGCCAGATCTAGCGATCTGATACAGACGCGCAAGTTGCGCTGGTGGCCCTGTGGGTGTCTGTCTCGGCGGCTTTATGCCTTTTCCCCATTGTAGTGGCTTCCCCACAGAGTGGAGCCTGAAGAATCCCGATGATTTTAATAGCTCCAGATCCTGGATGCGCCGATTTCGGCCGCCTGGTAGCGGAGGTACCCTGGCGGTTGCCAGGGCAGGAGGTCCTTTCTGTCTCGAGGTCCCATACTTCCTCCTGTTGTACAGTCACTGACTTGCTCAACAGAGCTTTTGGAAGCCAGACTTTAAGGGACCGGGGTCTGTCCGACTCGGTCACCTCAAAAATGCTGAGGGCACGGTAGTATTCTTCCGGTGGACCTACCGTCGCGTCTAGTGGACCAGAGAAGAGATGGAATGACGTCCACGGACGTACTCGGGGTCCATCGCCCTGCTGTTTTTACAGCTTGGTGGATCAAAAAATTAGCTTAGAGCACCGTTTGGGGGCCGTTCCCTGGTGGGTACCTTTTTTGTGGAGGGGGCTTGTCCTATACCTTCCCCCCTTGGCCCATCTCTTCCCCCATGAGTTTGGATTCTGGCGCTCTTGGTTCTTCGGGATTCTTCCTTTGGAAACCTCAGAGAGATTTTCTCTTGACACCATCTCAGAAGTGGCCCCTTTAAGTGGCTTTTACCTCTGTTAGAGGGGTTTCTGAGTTGGCGCGCTTGTCTTGCAAGCCGCCATGTTTGATCCTTCATAGCCTTAAGTGGTGGTGCGTCCGCGACCTTCCCTTCTTCCGAAGGTGGTTTCGGCCTTTTTGCCGGAATTAGGACATTGTATCTCACATCCCTCTGTCGCCGCATCCAACGGAGGTTGCCTTTCATACTTTAGGCGTGGTACAAGCTTTGCAGGTGTACAAGCCTGCTACGGCTCTTTGGAAGATCTGACTCTTTTGTCTCGGTGTCTGGTCCACAAAAGGGGACTGGCAATCTCGTTGCCCACCATTTCTCGGTGGATCGGGTAGGCTGTCATACAGGCCTATGTTCTTAAGGGGTGGGCCCCCCTTTTCGGTCCGACAGCATGCGTCGGTCTCAGGTGTGTGAGGCGGCGACTTGGTCGTCCGTTCACAGTCGTTACAGAATTTACATGGTTGCTGTGAGTGCATCTTCTGATGCTTCTTTCGGCCGCTAGGTTTTTTACAGGCGGCTATTTAAAGTTGCACCTCCTCTTTTGAGGAGCTCTGCTTGTTTTGGGGTGAAGTTAAGATTGGTTTTACTGATGTATTTCCCACCCCTCGTTTTGACACTGCTTGGGGACATCCCACTTGTCAAGACTTAAGGAGCTGTGTCCGTCCATGGACGATAAGAGAAAATAGGATTTTTTTGTACTCACCGTAAAATCCTTTTCTCTGATGTCCATGGACGGACACAGCTCCCACCTATCCTTTTTAGGTTTGTACTGCTTGTTACGAACTGAGGCTGCAAGCTGCAGTGAGGAGGGTTATGTCTGGAGGGACCGCCCCCTGGGCGGGGCTGTTCAACTCTGTTAATGTAACATGTATTTAATGATCTAACATGTTTCTGCCTAGTCCTCTCCTGTAAACAGGGAACATAGCCCACTTGTCGAGACTTAAGGAGCTGTGTCCGTCCATGGACGTCGGAGAAAAGGATTTTACGGTGAGTACAAAAAATCCTATTTTTTCAAAATTTTCCGTCTTTTTTTATTTATTTAGCAAAAAATAAAATTTCACCCGGGGTGATTACATACCACCAAAAGAAAGCTCTATTTGTGGGAACAAAATTATACATGTTTGGGTATAGTGTAGCATGACTGTGCAATTGTCATTCAAAGTGCGATAGCGCTGAAAGCTGAACATTGGCATGGGCAGGAAGGGGGGGGGGTGCCTGGTATTGAAGTGGTTAAAGGATAAGTTCACCTTTGGGAACATGTGGTATGGTCCAGCCGATTTTAGGGTGGAACATGTAACATGTTACCAGTGCTGCTGCCCACTGCCCCCTCTCCCTGTGGCAGCTGTCACTGTTTGAAAACGGCATGGCTGTGAGGTGCTCTGGCCACACCGATGTGTCACTCGCACACAGCTCTGTGTCTGAACGAACTACAAGCCCTGACATCCTTAGCAGCTTGGAGAGATCCCAGTACAGGTCTGAGTTCATGGCCTCTCTCCTGTTAGATTGTGGTACAGCTCTAGATCTCTGGCCTCTCTCCTCTCGAGAACCCGGTACAACTCACAGATCCCCGGCCTCTCACAAATCCTGTTACAGT
Source organism: Rana temporaria (assembly GCF_905171775.1). NCBI lineage: Eukaryota > Metazoa > Chordata > Amphibia > Anura > Ranidae > Rana > Rana temporaria. Next base: position 143,940,911 of record NC_053490.1, read on the forward strand.
TCTGGATCCCAGGCCTCTCATAGATCCCGTTACAGCTCTTGGATCCCTGACCTCTCTCCTGTCACAGATCCCAGTACAGCTCTGGATCCCTGGCCTCTCTCCTTTTGAGAACCCGGTACAGCTCTCGGATCCCCGGCCTCTCTCCTGTCACAGACCTTGGTACAGCTCTGGGTTCTCAGCCTCTCTCCTTTCGCAACTCCTGGTACAGCTCTGGATTCTTGGCCTCTTTTCTCTCAGATTGTGATACAGCCTTCCTCTGGTACCAACCGTACTTTGGGGGGGGGGGGTGTTACCAGTCCCTGGTATTCCTCCTCCATCTACATTTCTTGTTTCTGTATTCGGATGTCTTCCCTCACATCTATGTGCTTCTCTCCAACAAATGGTGATACCAATATCAACTTTGCCTTCATTTTTTGATGGAAATTACCTTTTCGTTGTTCTACTTCTCTCCTGTCTAATAATATTTTCCTGGGATGAAAGACTCAGATCCCAGGCCTCTCCCTTCTCAGAGATCCCAATAAAGCTCTGGATCCCCAGCCTGTCTTCTCTCAGACCTTGGTACAGCTCTGGATTACCCGGTCTCTCTCCTTTCACAGTTGACAGTACAGCTTTTGTATTCCTGGCCTTTATCTTCTCACAGATCCCTGTACATGTATTTTCTTAACTGTAAACAGTAGTCACAAGGTTAACCCCTTCCCGCCAAGCGTTCGCATATATGCGGCCTTGGCTTTAGGGGGTTATACCGGGATGATGCCTATGTTCCGTCAGATATGACGACCCGCCAGAATTGGTAACGGAAGTGATGTTCTGTCGCCACATCTTGCTACACCCTGCACTCCTCCATAGTAATGATACACCGAGAAGGGGGCAAGCGGACATCTTATTACACCCACCGGAGTTTTGCATTTCACAGTTATTTTTAACAGGAAACGGAGCATATATGCCTAAATACAGTATTTGGAAATCCGATGGACTGTTTAGATGTTACATTTTAAAAGCAGCAGAAAACCTGCTGACCTCACAGGTTTGCTAATGTGACAGAACACCTCTGATTTTAAAGTTTAACATATAAACAGTCTGTGGGATTTCCAAATACTGTATTTAAGCATATAAGCTCTGTTTTGTGTTAAAAATAGCTGTGAAATGCAAAAACTCCAGTGGGTGGAACAAGATGTCCGCTTTCCCCCTTCTCAGTGTATCATTACTATGGAGGAGTGCGGGGTGTAGCAAGATGGCAGTGATGGAACATCCCTTCCTTTACCAATTCTGACAGGTCGCCTAATCTGACGGAACACTCGCAGCTGCAGGCACCATCCCGGTATCACTTTTTTTTTTTTTTTAGAGCGGGCGGTCGGCTTTCCAATCGTAACAACCGATGCGGCTAAAAGCCGCTCGATTGTTATCCCGGAGGAGCAAGAGTGGACATCCCTGCCTTCCCCCGCTCTTACCGTGCCTCCCGTCCCACCGGGAGACTCGATCCGCCACTACCGGCGGCTAGAGACAGACTGGCACAAAGCCGTAAAATGGCTTTGTTCCAGTCTTCTCTCTGTAAACACGGAAGCAACGTCACATCACTTCTGGTTTACTCAGCTGCCAATGGCACCAGTTTTTAACAAATATACCGTATTCAGAATCGCAGTTTTCGGCGATCGGAATACTTTGAATGAAGAGTACTTGTCACCACCTATTACTGTCACATGGGATGTTTAGATGATGATCAATTTTTTTTTTCTTTTTAAACGCAATGTAAAAAAATAAGAAAAAACATATATATATTTTTTTAAAGCGCCCCGTCTCTGTGAGCTCGTGCAGCAAAGAAAACCCATATGGAAGCTGCGCCTGCATATGTAAACGGTGTTCAAATCACACATGTGGGGGGTATCGCCGCGATCGTCAGAGCGAGAGCAAAAATTCGAGCACTAGAGCTCCTCTGTAACTCTAACCTGGTAATCGGTATTTTTTTTAAAGCGTTGCCTATGGAGATTTTTAGGTACCGTTTTTGTCGCCATACGAGTGTGTGCAATTTTAAAGCGTGACATGTTTGGTATCTATTTACTTGGCATAACATCTTTCACAGTATACAAAAAAATTGGTTAACTTTACTGTTTCTTTTAAATTCATGAAAATGTGGTTTGAATGAAAAAAACTGACCCGATTCTCCCATCCCTTGCTTGAAAAGGTACACATATGATGGTGAATATTGGGGCAATATGGTACATTGTCATTCTATACACTTTGAAAGCAAAAAACATAACAGCAAACATATAACAATTCAAACTAGACACATTTTTTCTTAACAATATTAGCTAGTGTGGATTTAATATTGGAATCATACACAATTCTCTATAGAATAGCCTGTGGAAAGGTGACTGAAGATAACACAGCAAAGGAAAGCTTTCTTGGAGAGGCTAAAGGATATGGCACTTCTGTCCCAAAGGATGGAGGCCAATGTGACAGGTCTGTATTCAGAGCTAAAGAAATCTTATCAATGAGGTTGGTGTCAGCTTCCCGTGACCTTCAAGATGTCCTTATATGTTTCTTCATCTGATCATGCAAGGTATATTTAGTGGGAATGCTTTAATAAGCATTCCCAGTATTGATATTCATTTTTTATTATTAGTGGGAATGCTTTAATAAGCATTCCCAGTATTGATATTCGTTTTTTATTATTCTTATTCCGTACGTTTTTCCGTACGTTTTCCGTATGTTTTTTTGGCTCTGCGTAACTTCTGCATACTTTCAGCTATTGAGACCATTCAACTTTTAAAATGTTCATCTCGTTCAGCTAATGATGGGACTTCTTCAAGTTTTTTTGTACTATTTATACTTTTAAAATATTATTTTAGACACTTTTTTTTATTGAAGTCAATGAGAACATGCTTTTTACCCCTTAAAATCTCATGTGCTACCAAATGTTTCTTCTCCTTCATAATTTTACTTACAGACACCAAACAAACTTTAAAACGGTCACAAAATATTCAGCTATCCGAAAATGACTTTTTAGATTGATATCTTTTACAGTTTTTGTGAAAAAGCAATTTACGTTTAGTGATTTTTTTCAGAAAATGTTATCGATTATAATGTGTTTCTATGGGGATGCTTTAGAGTGGGTCATGTGATCATTAGAGTGCAGATCATTGGGGAAAAAAAATGAGCTATAAAAAAAGGGGGAACAAATTGCTCTCATGCCCACAAGATCTACTTGTCATACACAATTTATATATCAAAACGTAGGTATTTTTGTCTGGTTTCAGGCAATGTGGTCAGTTTTGTGATAGGCATTTTACTTTCTGGAGCTTCTAAAGGACAAGAGTCCCAAATTTTCTCTCATTGACTGTCATGTTAAAAAGTCTTTAAAATGTTCCTGCAAAACGCACAAAGACGCTCTTTTCTAAATCGCTGACATGGCCACATTTTTAAGTTTATCAACATAAATTTCATATCGATGCGTTCACAAGGGCCGTGTCTTTCAAACGCTGAAGTCGATCGCATGTACGGTTGTGGATTTATTAAGGTTTGTTTGAAGGCTTATTTCATGTATTAGGTTTGTGAATTAAAGGCATGTGTAATGGTATTTCTTTCCCTAAATAGCTTTCTTTACCTCAGTGAAATCCTCCTCACTGACCTGGGGGGGACCTCTTGAGGGGGGAGGGGCGACCAGGAAGTCAGGACACTCTCTACTTTGCAGATAGAGAAAGGAGCTGTGTGTCCTAAAGATAGTG